>NW_012139969.1:2001017-2008426 GCF_000956105.1 Propithecus coquereli
TCATAGTTAAAAATTTTAATAATAATATGTAATTAGAAAAAATTAAAACTCAAATATCAAACATATAGCATGGTATAGCTTTTTAAAAGATCCATTTTTTTTTTTTGAGACAGAGTCTCACTCTCTTGCCTGGGCTAGAGGGCTGTGGCGTCAGCCTAGCTCACAGCAACCTCAAACTCTTGGGGCTCAAGCGATCCTCTTGCCTCAGCCTCCCAGGTAGCTGAGACTACAGGCATGCACCACCATGCCCAGCTAATTTTTTCTATTTTTAGTTGTTTGGCTAATTTCTTTCTATTTATAGTAGAGATGGGGTCTCGCTCTTGCTCAGGCTGGTCTCAAACTCTTGAGCTCAAACAATCCTCCCGCCTCGGCCTCCCAGAGAGCTAGGATTACAGGCGTGAGCCACCGCGCCCAGCCATAATTACTGTATTTTAAGTGGTGGTTTACGTGTTAAGTTGTACCTACCCTACTTCAGAAGACTTAATTTCAAGTTAAAACAACTGATAGGAAATTCCCTTTTGCACAGACTCCTCGAGGAGACAAAAGTGAAAGGTAAGTGCTTGTTTTTTTGCAATTATCCACATGTATCCACAAGAAAATCAAGGCTTCACTTTCCGGGAGGGAGTAGGCCTACTAAGTGCTGACTCACAGTGTGAATAGCATCTCCATGCAGAGATACCAAAGCCACTGGCTCCACAGCAGATGTTACAAGGCGTCATCACACCTGGAAGATGTGGTGCCCAGTTAGCCCTGTGTAGAGGAGGAGCCAAGGAGACACCAGAAACCTCACAAACCCAGTGGGTTTTCCTGCAGGTTTTAGATTCATCACTCAGACCTGTTAAGAAATTTTTCCATCACCACAAGGACCTGGATTGAAGCAGTTTTCACCACCACTAATAGTGAATTCCTCCAGTGTAGGAAATGTGGAGGGAAGTACAGAAAAATGACTTAACCAGAGAAGGAACTTCAGCATTTTCTTTCATTCTTTGCTTTGAAACCAAGAGATAATATTCAAAGCCTAGGCCAGGCAAAATCACAAACAAATTTTTCAGTGAGTTATTGGGAGTAAGAAGGGAAGAGGACAGTGGTCTAGGTTTACTCCTCTGACCAAAGTGCCCTTCAGGGAGGGACATATAAGTCTACGTTAGCCTACCAGCCAGGAGCCACTGGATCAGAATTGCTGAAAAAAAAGGAAACCCACCTTACAAGTAGGCAGAATTTATTTAATCTACTGATTTAGCCCAGAGAGAAAAGAAATGTAATGTTTATTACCCACAGAATTTAAGTTATATAAAGTTGCTGTTACAGGAATGAAAATTTTACTTCTTCCATTTGTCAGTTTAAACAATAGTGTTAGTTGTATAATTCTTGGTAACTACAAGTTATCCAAGGCAAGAAGCACTAAAGATACCATTTGCCAGGTAAGGCAAAAAGAAGAATCTGTTGGTTCAATATTAATATATCAAATCAAAAGATCAAAGAAGGGGAAAAAAACATGATCTTGAAAGGTGTCAAAAAGCATTTGATAAAATTTAATATGTAATCCTGATAAAAGTATTGGTAAATAAACTATAGCTGCGAGAGTATCTCCCTTACATGGTAAAGAATATCCAATCAATAGCCAGAGATGTACTTAACATCTAAATACTACTTCTCATGCAAGTCAGGAAGATGTCAAAGACGCCGCTATAACCATATGATTACAGTGTTCTGGAAGGTCTAGACAATTCAGGAAGGTGAGGAAAGTAATAAATATATATCATCGGAAATAAAATTATCATTGCAGATTATAAAATTACTTTCCTAGAAATTGAACAAATTAACATAAATTATCAAAGTTAATAAAAAGTTTAGTACAGAAACAAAATTTAAATTAATTCAGAGAAATCCAATAATAAGTAGCTGGAAATACCTTTGGGAGAAAGAATATAATTTATAAGAACAGGCAAAAGGTTCCTAGCCATAAATAGTTAAAAATCTATGTGATATATATACAAATATAATGTATAAGAATTATGTAACTACACAAATTATATCTGTAGTGCCTAAATAGTTTGAAGAAGAGATAATTAGTCAAAAGAAGTAGACAGGTAAGACACAGAAAAACAGATATCTAACAAAAAATTTCCATTCTCATTAGTTATCAAAGAAATGCAAATTAAAGGAAGATGCTCATTTCTTCCTATCAACTTGGAAACTAGTTTTTAAATTGAAATTATATCACCCTGTTGGAAAGGATTTGGATAAATGAAGATTCTTACACATTGCTAGTGCAGTAGAAGCAGGGACAACTATCTGAAGGGCAAATCTACCAAAAAAGAAACAAACAAGGACTTCTATCTCAAGAACCCTGTAAATAAATCCTTATGAAAATGAAAATATTTTCATAATTGTGAAAACCTGGGGATTGGATTCTTGTGCATACGAACAATAACAGGGTTATGTAGTCATTAAGAATGTTGTAAAAGACTACGTCATGACTTGGTATAATGTTCCTGATGGAATGCCACATGACAAAAGAACAGATACAAAGTACTACAATCCCAATTTTATAAACTAACTATATGGCACACACTTTAATTGCCATGAGCCAATCCGTAACACAGGCTGAAAAAGCCAAAGGCTTATTTTGGTTAATCACTAAGCTTTGCAGTTGGGGACAGCTGTATTACACTGTTCTGGTCCATTTCACATAAGCTGACAGCTGGGGCGTTGTGGGTGGTGGAGAGACTTACAGGAAAGTTTATGCTCTCCTTATAAAAGGGACAGGTGAAGCTGGCCCTCCTTGAATGGAAATACAACAGAGGCGCGGCAGCCATTTTGCAACTGTGAGGGAGAGGCTGAGAGAATTAGAGAATTACAGAGATGTCCACGTGGATGCCATTGTGTTGCTGAACCAATGCTAGTAACTGCCTGTTTCTGAATTGCTTATTAAGTGAAAAAAGAAACTTACTTTTTTAGGCCAATATGTTCTAGCTGGGTTTTTAGTTACATGCATCTGAACACAATCCTAACTGATAGAATGGATATGCCTAGTAAAAACTTCAAAATGTTAATGATTATTTTTGAGTGGTCAAATTATGGTTGACTTTCACTTTGCTTTTCATAGTTAAAAATTTTAATAATAATATGTAATTAGAAAAAATTAAAACTCAAATATCAAACATATAGCATGGTATAGCTTTTTAAAAGATCCATACATTCGTTCAGCATGATATAATCCTGGACTGGGGTGAGAAGGCCAAGGGGCAGCCTGGTTCTCTGACAGCTAGTCATAACCTTGGCTACTGGCGTAAGTTAAATTCAGTTTCCTCAAATGTAAACTGAAAACAAGGGTTCTTGAATGTTTTGGAGCGCGTGCTTTGGCAGTCTGGTGAGCCAGTGGAACCCTTTTCAGAACAATGTTTTTAATCACAAAATATACAAGATTACAAAGGAAACCAATTATACTGAATTAGTTTATTACAGTATTAAAACACTAATTTGTGAACTAATAACATGCTTCTTTATTAATGTATTCGATAAAAAGATCTAGCAGGAGGTCTAATAAACGCCTTAATTTTGAGGTAGTGATGAGCATAAACGTCATTTGAGATATCTGAAACAACTGCAGTGTGATACGGAAGTACCTGTGATTTCCACTGGTGAGGAGGTCTGAAATTACATTCATAATGGAAGGAAATAATACATTTCAATTAGAGGTCAGTGAAAGATCCACGGAAGTTCATGGACCCCCTGAATTCTGTGGGGACCCTGTGGGGGTCTGTGCACCCCAGGTTAAGACCTTTTCACTAGATGCTCTTGAAGACCTATTCTAACTCTCAGAGTCTAAGATGGGTCCATCAGAAATTTGTGTCTTTCACCTAAATTTCAATATCTACTCAGTGAATATTAACAGATTGGTTTTTATAGTCATATCTGAAGAAAAATAATCCAGGTGATTAGTCTGCATGTTTCTTTGATGAGGATCATTCTTTATGTTTAGTACAGCTAGAGAGCAAATGAAGGGGAATTTCATTTTTTAATATTAAAAAGGGGAAAATGAAAAGACATATTCAGCAAAGCATTTGAAAATACACACCTTTCTAAAGATCTAAATAGCAAGACAAGCAATGATGTGCTCTGCCTCCTCCCAGTTTGCGCTTGGGGGTGGAGAATGGTTGCACAACGCCATGAGACACGTGTTGACACATCAGTCAAAGCCCTGCCCTCCTGCTCACGAGGCTTCTGCCTCTGCACACTCCTTGTGTCATGTTTTGCTCGTAATACAAACCTTTAAAAGATGTATATTCTTCCCAGTACCATTTCACCTACAAAGAGAAGCTCCCCCATCCTCCACCCCACACACACATAGGCGATGAAAAGAGTATGATCCTTAGCTTAAAAATATTTGGCTACATAGCCAACTTTATCTTGCCTTTATCGTTGTTCCAAACAACAGACAGTCCATGCGTCTTACAATCTTCAACCAGTTCTTGCTACCAATGAGTGAAAACCCTTCCTGGAACAAAATAATGGCAAAATTAGCAACAGAAGCAAAAAGAGACATGAAGAATAGCTTTGGTGCAGCTGCTTCCTGTTAGAAAGCTGTATCTTTATTTACTCTGTAGCTTAAGCACAACAGAAATGACTCAATAGCACCATTCGCCAAGGCCGGCCCTTACACTAAGTCCCATGTCCTGGTGCTCTTCCTACAGGATCAACGTTAACAGTCAACTTTTTTCTCTTCTTAATCTTCTCATATTGAAAATCAGTAAAATATTAAAAACAGTAAATGTCCATAGTCATAATTGCTATAAAATTCATTTATATGTCTCTAGAATTTGCCAAAATATAACTATATATTCCCAAAAAACAAAGGTTTCATTATCCTAATTTATCAGCTTTTCTGGCATATCTCTAACTACATAGTGAGGTTTCTTTTCACAAGAATCTTAATTTCAGATTCCTGTGAATGGGAAAATTTGAAGCAATTTGTTTTTGGACGTGGAATGTTTAGTTCTTTATTTCCATCTGAAAAAACAAACCGAAAAGGCAAAGAGGGCAGTAGAGGGCACACAAGTCTCAAAAGAGCAACAACGGTTGGCTCCTTAAAGTGAAAAGGTGAACTTTTTCTGCAGTTTATTAATAGGGTGAGTGGAATGGATGATCTGATGACTGTGGCAGCTCTTTAGCTCCAAATGTTGTTAGTGGGTTTCCTCAGTTAAGCAGCCCATTGAGTTAGAATGAGTTTAGCACATGGTAGAACTAATCCAAGGAACTGACTAACTAACAGCAGGCAAAAACTGCATGCAAACTGCCTTTCTGCCCTCCTCTCTGGGGAGGCTGCCAGAGTACCTGGAGAATTCCCTAACTCTTGGAAAATGGAAGAAAATGTAGTTCCTATTCATTCTAACCCTCACAAAATCCCTCTTCCTAAATCTGAATATGGTGAAAGTTGCAGCTTCCTAGAAATTTACATTCTGGGAAAACAGTATGGGTTAATTCCTTGATGTTTTCATTTTTTAAAAAAATCAATTATAAAATGCTGAGTCTATGCATTTTATCATCAATAGCAGATTTTCTTTAGTTTTTTTTTTAATGGAAAAGGAAGTTAGGCAAACCATTTTGTGATTTATTCTTAAAACTCTCTCAGAATTAGCAGAAAGAAACGTGTTAATTATTATATCCAAGAAAATATAAGTAATTGTAGTTTCAAATGGCAGTATACGGGGAATCTGGCATTCACACACACCACTGCTGGGAGTGCAAATTGGTACGAGGCTTATGGAGGGCGATGTGCCAATATCAAGATTACAAATGTATTTACCCTTTGACCCCACAATCCCCATGCTGGGAATTCATTTACAGCTCAACCTGCACGCATATGAAGTGATGCATGTACAAGGTTAAGCATCTCTGTATTATTTTTAACAGTAGAAGATTAGAAACCACTCAAGTATACATCGAAGATAGACTGGTTAAATAAATTATGGTAATCTACACAATGAAATACTATACAGCTGCAAAAAATAATAAATGCTCTATATCAACACTGTCCGGTAGAAACAGAATTTGAGCCACACATGTGACTTAAAACTTTCTAGTATCCCTTCAAAAACCAAAAAGAAATTGGTGGAATTAACTTTAATATTTTGTTTAATCTAATATATTAAAAACATTTCAACATATAAACAATGTAAGACATTATTAATGAGATAGTTTAAATTTTTTTGTACTAAGTCTTTGAAATCTGGTGTGTGTTTTACACTTAAACCACATCTCAATTTGGATGTTATATTTCAATGGTTAAAGTAAAATGCAGTCCTACCAAAACAATAAAGTTGAGTTTAATAGGAAAATATTTTATACTCCTTCATACAAATTGTTATTTAAATTAAATAAAATTTAAAATTCTACTTTTTAGTTGCACCAGCCACATTTCAAGTGCTCCATAGCCACATGTGGTCAGTAGTGACCTTCTTGGACAGTGCAGCTCTGTATAAACTTAACTCTAAGGTGGATTGTTAAGCAAAAAAGCAAGCTACAGAACAATGTCCATAATATGCTACCTTTTGTATAAGAAAGGGAGGGAACATAAAAATGTATATTCTTATTTGCTTATGTGTACATAAAGAACCGAAAGGACCAATACACAAGAGGCTAATAGAAACGTGATCCGCAGGGAGGGAGAGTAAACATGGGGACAGGTGGGGCGGGCAGAGGAGCTTTCACTATATGTGCCTTTTTACATCACCCTGATCTCTGAACTATGTAAGCCTCTTATGCCTGTATACAGGAACACCTGTGCCCACACGATACCCATTCCAATACGGCACGAACTCAAGGAAGAGGCAGAAGCAGGGTCCGGGAGAGGGTGTGGTCTTTCTCCCTGACAGCACCGCTTTGTTGAGCCACTTTATATGGCTCTTCGTCAATTTGTCCAAACCATCTCGCCCTAGAACTTCTATATCTCTTCCCTCTGCCTCCTTCTCCTGACTTATTTGCCTAATTAACCTCTAATCATTGTTCATGTCACAACTAACCTCAACTAGGTCACCCTGTTACACTTTCCCTTAATACTCTACTTTCTTCCATAGCGTGTATCATAGTGTGTGTGTGTGTCTGTGTGTATGTAGTGATTATTTTCTGAAGGTCTATTTTTTTTTTACTAGACTATAAGCCCCTCGAGGGCAGGGACTAAGTTTGTTTTGTTCACTATGAATATATAGTACCTACTGTAGTGTTTGACACTGGAAGGTGCTTCAGTAAGTTTTACTGAGTGAATGAATAAAAGAATGAAATCCTTTATTAAAATTAATTAAAAGAATATTTCTCCAGGTGTGGTGGCTCACACCTGTAATCCTAGCACTTTGGGAGGCTGAGGCAGGAGGATTGCTTGAGGTCAGGAGTTGGAGGCTGCAGTGAGC
>NW_012139969.1:2008536-2036991 GCF_000956105.1 Propithecus coquereli
TATATGTATATATATATTTCATGCCAGTATCATTTCTTGAAAGCAATGAGAACCTGTCCCATGATGTAGAGTGGCTTACTTTTATTTGACTTACACTAATCTTGTTCAAAATTCATAAAGAGCTCTTTCATCCTAATACTGAGATTTAAAAGTAAAGAGGCCTGTGTACCTAACCACTCATCCTTCATAAGTTCCCAGATTTCAATAATTGATCTGCCTTTCTGCAGAAATCCACCAATCGGAATTTCCCTAAGGCTTATCCATCTGATGAATTCAGTTTAGCTCCACGACGGCTCTTCTGTGCAGCCTTTTCTGACCTTCTCACAGGTAAATGACCTGCTCTGTGCTCCCATAGTGCATTGTGTTTGGGGCCACTAAACACGCAGCTAACGTCACTGAGCTCCTACCATGGCCAGCCGCTGCGCTAGGTAGGGGTTTAAAAAAAAAAAAAGACACAGAATCTGCCTAAGAAAAGGGGAGAATGTCGGAATCACCCAGGCAGCTTCTTCCATTGGTGTCTGGGATACTGCTCCGCCATCCGGTCAAGAATCACTGCCCTCAGAAGCCACTGTTAACTGCTAAGTCTGTCATGATGCTTGGAAGTGCTGAGGTAGAAAAATGGTTGCGAATTGATAGTATGGGGTGGGAAGGAGAAGAGTGGAGACCTCCAGGAAACACCAAATTTACCAGCAGACAAAAGAACAGGAGCTGACACCAGGAACTAATGTCCAGGATAGAGTAGTGTGGCCGCCAGAGGGGTGAGAGTTTCAAGTAGGGAACGGCCAGCAGTGGCAGGTGATGCCCAGGACAGGGTGGAAACAAGGCTGACAAGCCTGTGGGGCACCCAGCAGCGGGAGAGCCACGCCCTGTCCTGTCTGCGTGTTTGTCGCCCTCCCCTTGCTCTCTTTCGGGCTCCCACCTTGCTGCAAACTCCGGGACAGCAAGAGTTGGGTTTCTTTGTGTCCAGAATGTCTGCTGAAGGAAAAAGAAGAGTGCCAAACTCTGGTATGTGGTTGACACCCCCATTTCCTCCCATCGGCCTCCCTGAAGGGCACTGCCAGAATGCCACATGATGCCAAGGTGGGCATCCCATTACACTTTATATAAGGAAGGCCTCAAGCTTCGGTTTGCATGCATTATAAATTATGAAATGTATTCCTAGATTCTAGTTATCCACGCTCTCCTTGGCCCCTGTTATCATATATAATGAAGAGCTGCCATCAAGGGAAGGGGAAAAGGACTGAAATGAAACAGAAAGATTCAATGTACACAATCGGAAGTCCAAGGATGGTGAGAACAGCTCCCTATGCCCTTACTCTGCCAAGTCTGTTTGACGGTCATTGAGCTGGTTTCTTCAGTATCTCAGACACCTCTCAGCCCTGACTTCACCTAGCAGGGGAGCAAACCAGCCAGGCAGATACCATGGGGATCACTGGCATTTAGCTGGGTATGTTAGCTTAAAAGCCTTCCAGTTATGATTTCATAAATGTGAAGAAAACAGCATTTTACTTTTATAGAAATGACAATTATAAATGTTCACACCTGCTATAAAGCCCTGATTCAGAGGAAAATAGCATAGGAGAACAAGGATGCAGAAATAACTTGATGACTAACCATTTGACAATCCACCTTGTCCCAAGGCCCAGAGGACCAACAGGGCTTCTTGATAAATGTGAGAAGGTGTTTTGGTGCCAGGTGGTTTATTTAAAAATTAGATCCTGGCTTAAGCTTCAGGGTTGTGTCTCTGACTCACTTTCCCAAAGCTCAGGGTTTGTAAGGTTCAAATTGCACTGAAAACTGAAAAAAAAAAATTCCTGATAAAAGAGCTGCTACAAAATATGAAGAAAACAATGTGAAGAGGGAAGAAAGCAAGCAAAAGAATTGGGATTTTTAAAAATTTAATAGTCATAACCAATTATTAGGTATTAAGCTAATAAAAGGGAGCAATAAGGTAGATAAGAATAATTTATAGCTTTAAGGATTAGATTTTGGTCTTAGATTTGAATATGGACATTTCTGCTACATTCAGAAATACACAACATTGTACTTGGAGAAGAAATAGTTGTCTTTACCGAGAAGGACCTACTCACAGTTCACTTGAAGATAATAAACAATATCATGTCTCAGATTGAGACAGCTCAAAATAAAATGCCCATTTAATAACTTACTTTATTTTGTAGTTATATTTTTCCTGATTCATAAGAGATATATGACCAGTTTGGTTTCATGCTGAACCACAGGACATTTAGAAGGAGTAAGGTAAATAAAAATTAGTAAGTATTAATTTATCATCTAGAAACCATGATATGCTATGAAAAGTCACTATTTGTTCCAAAAATATTTACTAAGGATCTATTATGTACCAGATTATGTGCAAGGTCCTATGACTGACATTAAGGATAAAAGTCAAGTGGTCCCTGCCCTCAAGGAGCTGACAGTCTGGCGGAAATCAAACAAATGGCTAGTGACAGCAACAATCGACGGGGGAAGTCCCATTTTTCTATGAGCACAGAAAAGAAGCATCAGAGAACTAGGCCCAGAGGAAATGGCCTTT
Organism: Propithecus coquereli; assembly: GCF_000956105.1. Taxonomy (NCBI): domain Eukaryota; kingdom Metazoa; phylum Chordata; class Mammalia; order Primates; family Indriidae; genus Propithecus; species Propithecus coquereli. The sequence goes on from NW_012139969.1 coordinate 2,011,091, forward strand.
GACCTGACTTTTAAAGAACTTTTATTTTGAAATAAATGATTTATTTTTAACTCCATAGTGTGAATTTTCAAGCATATGCAAAGGTAGAGAAAATAGTAAAATGGCATGCTGAACCATTCATCATGTACTCATCTTCCACTTCCCACAGTTGCCGTAACGTGGCCAGTCTTGCTTCACTCACACCCACACTCAGTAACCCCCGCTCCCCGGATCATTCTGAAGCACATCCCGGTCTCTGTAAATATTTCGGAATGAATCTCTAAAAAAGCTAAGGACTCTTTTTAAAACATAACCACACAACCATTATCACACCTTTAAAAATTAACAATTCCTTAATGTTGTCAAAAATCTTTGTGGTTTACATTTCTCTGATTATCTTGGGTTTTTTTACATTGTTTTATTTTTTGAAAAGAGATCCGAATAAGGTCCACATATTGTGATACTTGATTGATATGTCTCTTAAGTCTCTCTTAAACTGTTGATTCTTCCTTTCATCTCTTTTTTTTCCTTGCAGTTTTTGTTGAAGAAACTGGGTCATCAGTCCTCTAGATCAGGGGTCCACAATTTTTTTCTGTAAGGCCAGTGAGTAAATCTTTCAGGCACTGTGGACCATAGTCTCTGATGCACCTGCTCAACCCTACCCCGGCGTGAAAGCAGCCACAGTGAACAAACGAGCATGGCTATCTTCCAACAAAATTTTATTTAGGAACACTGAAATTGGACTTTCATATAATTTTCACATCTCACAAAATAATATTCTTCTTTCGAATTTTTTCAAACATTTGAAAATGTAAAAACTATTCTTAGCTCAAAAGCTATACAAAAACAGGCTATGGGCCAAATATGTCCCGTGGGCCATTGTTTGCCAACTCCTGCCCTAAAGTTACCCTCACTAAATTTTGTTATTGTATCTCCATGGTGTCTTTTTAATATGTACCTCTGTCTCTTGTAATTCTTGTAGAGTGGTAGTCAGATTAAAAAGCTTGATCAGATTCAGGCTGGACTTTTTTCCCCTCAGATTTATAACACTACTTCCTAGGTTGTGGTGTGTGATTCCATAGGAGCTACAATGTCTTTTTTTCCTTTTTTGTGCAGTGAGCAGCCATTGATGATCACTGCTCAGATTCATTAATTCATCAGGGGTTGAAAAATGATATTTTAATTTTTTTTATTTTTTAAAGACACAGGGTCTTGCTCTGTCTCCTGGGCTGGAGTGCAGTGGTGCAATCGCAGCTCACAGCAACCTCAAACTCCCAGGCTTAAGCGATCCTCCTGCCTCAGCCTCTTGAGTAGGTAGGATTACAGGTGTGTGCCACCATGCTGGGCTAATTTATTTTATTTTTTGTAGAGATGGGGTCTTGAATTCCTGGCCTCAAGCAATCCTCCCACCTCAGCCTCCCAAAGTGCTGGGATTACAGGTGTGAGCAACTACACCCAGCCCAATATTTTTTTTCATTCTTTCTTCATTTATGAGCTGGAATACATCTAGAGAGAAGAACTTGGCCTCATCAACTATTTTATTACTCTACGTAAAAATAGAAAAGGCAGCATAAATGCTTGCTTCACTTCTTGTGTTTGCCGGCATTCAAAATAATGAGGTGGTTCCCTGGTATCTTCCAAAGATGATGGTAAGAGTTTTTAAATATCATTTGAAACTCACAAATTTAAATTTCATGTTTCAATCCACTGTAGTTATTGATCCTTAAATTATCTCTCCTTGGCTAGTGAGGACCTTTGCAAGTTGACTCCTGAGTCCTTCTGACACGCCCTTCGTAATCTCAAGGTGTCAGGATCTCAGAAGCTGCCTTCCTCTGTTTCTTCCTGCACAGATGATATTATCACACAGGTCTTCTCTCTGTCAGTGACTTAGTGCCATCCAGTCATAGTGGAGGGTCACAGGAATGCACAGTCATCTAGTTTTGTTGTAGATGTTATCCATGGGTCTTTGGTTTTGCAGTCCTATTTAACCTGCCTATTTTTATGGAGAGACTTCAGGGAATTCAAAAGCTATGATATCATTTCTGACCAAGAGGGAATAAGAGGGTCAAAAATTATAGTCCTGTTATAAACAACTAGGAGACTGGACAAAAGCAACTATTTTCACACAATGCAAACAGGTAGTGCAGCACTGTGACACCTAATAAAAGGGAAATAAGTGCAGCGAGCCCTATCATCACCCAGGCTTTCTGCCTAGAATTAATTTCCAAACTGCGGCACAGGACTCCAAACACAACCTGCAGTCTCAATGAGTTGAGGAGAAAGAGATGGTAAGTCAGGAAAGCCAAGGTGCCAAGCGAAGCTGCCCTTTATGAAGCCAGCCCCGCCTGATTCCTGGCCTGGCAAGAAAAACCAACGAGATAAGTGGAGCTCTCAAGAGTGGACAAGGGAGCCCCTGACAGACCTTAAATACCTCTTCAAGAAAAACCCTGGATAAGTAGTTCCTTTGGATCTTTGCCATTGTTGCTTTATGAGAAATGGTAGGATACCCACACCCATCTTTACCAGATGTGTAGTTCACATGGTTATTTTATCATTGTCCTAATTATCATTACTGGGAATATCTGCATCTGGGATATTCGATGCCATGCCAGAACGGTTCCCTGCTCACCTTTGCTTAGACACTCCTAACATTTAGGCTTCTCAAGGATGCCATATTTTGGTGTTGTGACTTTAGCCACTCTTCTATCCCTCCTTCGTCATAGGGCCTAGAATGGCATGACAACACAGTAGTCAAACTATCCCAAAGTATTGCAACAGGGGGAAATCTGACTAATCGTTGGCTTTGCCAGCATCTCCCCAAATCCATCCAAGACAAACACCTGCCATCCATGACCCCTGTTACTGACTTTTTAGACGTTCCTGACATGACCACCTACTTAAATCTTCCTCTATCCTTAACTACTCTTCAAGTTCAATTGATCACCCATCAAAACACCCCTACCCCATGTTTTGACTTGTCCCAACTCCTCAAGATTGGTACAAAACAGTGGTCCACTGGACCACCTCGATCCCTAGTTTATTGGACTAACAGATGTAACCGGGATGGACCAGGGAGTCAGGTTAAAGAGGTGTCGGCTTTATGGCAACAGGTAAGGCACCTAAAATTCCATGTAGACAGAAAAGCTTGTGAATATTATGACGCTTGGTTTGATTTTGTGCTGGTTAAACTCCCTATGAATGAATCCATAAATGAATACACCCTCGGAGCCATGACATGTGCACCCCTGGGATATACCTTTGTGGGATAGGATCAGACCCTCCATCGCTGGGGTGGGCCCACCCTTGTATAGGCAGCTTACACATAGCAAGCAGGCTCTTGCTTGCTAGGTCGTTTTATAACTCCTTTTACTATCCTCTCTAACAATAACATCCCTAACCCCTGCCCCACAGACTTAAAAGAGGGTTGCCAGGAAGATACCAGGACGCCTGGTGGCAACATTTGCGGGGAATACTAATCCCTAGTTATGGAGTATATGGCAACAGAGACATGATTAGAAACCTGTCTGCAATTCCAGGACTGATCACGGAAGAAACTGCAAAAAGCCTTAGGGCTCAAAAAAAGGTCCCTCAACTCACTAGCCCAGGTAGTCTTAGATAATTGGCCGGCACTAGATTTCCTGTTGGCTAAACAAGGGGGAGTCTGTGCAGTATTAAACACTACCTGCTGCGTCTATATAAATACCTCAGGAGATATTGTAACCTGAATAGAAAAAATTTCCCAACAAGCTGTATGGCTACAGTAGGGCTCTACCAGTGACACCTGATTGGTTTTTGGGAATATTCACTTGGATTCCCCAGAACTTCAGATCAGCTCTATAGGGACTCTTGAAGTTAGGGCTCTCACTCCTCATTCTAGGGCTCACTATCTATCTTATAGTCCATGGTTCACTTTAAGTACTATGCTAAGGCCTCTAAATGAGGGTACTAATGTTCCTGTAATGCAAACGCTAGGTCCGAAACCCAGTACCTGTGACTATTTGTAGATGACTGCAAAACGGTTTCGTTCCTCTTACCCTGGGCTCAACCCCAACTATGCCCCTCGTCAGCAAGAAGAAGCCAAATCAGCAGTCTGCTCTTTCCCTTCTCATTTGCCCACACCTCAGGAATGAGGTTGGGTAAAAGCCCAGGGAGTAACTGAAACCACCCTTTACAAATTAATAAAGGGGCGCAAGGTGAGAACTGGGGTAAGGGCCTAAAACTCTGCAAAGGTACAGGCATAGCTAAAAATAATGATAATGATAATGATCAGCCACTGTCCCCTTGTTTGCTTTCCCATAATTGCTACTGAGGAGTCACATAGCTGATAGTGATAAAGATTCCCAACTTTCCCCATAAGGAACATCACCCTTGTGAAACCTAAGGCTAGTTTTTGAGATATCTTCCAGGCCCTGCATTCTGGTGGAATGGATGACCCACCCAGACCAGTGGCCCATACCAAGGAACTGACTCAACTGGTATTGCGACCCCCACCCAAGAACCGACCCAGCTAAGAAGACAATGTCTACATCTCTATGGTTCTGCCCTGGACCCAGCCAATTAGCAGACACAATTGCCTACCCTTTTGCCCCCCAAACTGTCTTTCAAAATCCTTTCTCCCAAATTTTGGGGGAGATGAATTTGAGAAATTCCTCCCATCTCCCTGCATCGCGCCTACGATGTTAAACCCTTTCTCTGCTCCAACACTTGCCGTCTCAGTGTATTGGCTTCGTCTTGGGCCATGCACAGTGAACCTGGTTGGGTGGTAACACTAGCATCTTCAGGGCAGAGTACCCGAAAGAAGAAGACTACACAGAGGAAGAGTTTCACAAACCTACAAAGGGGCTCCTCGAATCTCTGGCTAAATAGCAATAGTACATATGCAGAATGAAATCCCACAAGACTGAGCAAGAACAACTTCTGGAAAAAGAAGAATCACCAAGAAGTATAAGCCAAACAGTCCCAGAATTCCACAGGTCTGGGAATTGTTTAAATTACAGGTAGCTACAGTAGAGAGGTTTCATTGAATACAGAGCACATTCAGTAGAAAACACACCTTAGGAGTATTGCTAAATTTGTCCCAGGGTAAAGGCTACTCTAGACCCAAGAGATTACAAATAAGATTCAAAAGGGTCAGAGTGATTACAAGTAACTTAATTACTTGCTTGAAAAAAATTGAACATTCTTTAAAGGAACATAAGAACCAGCATTCAGCAATATAAAAGTCACAATATCTGACATATGATAAAAAATTACTAGTCATATGAAAAACCAGCAAATGACTCACAGCCTCAAGAAAAATGAGTCAATAGAAACAAGCTCAGAAATATGAGAATAGAATTAGCAGAAAAAAATATTTAAAAAGCTATTTCATGAATATGCTCCATATGCTCAAAGCATTAAAAAAATGAACATAATAAGGAAAGAAATGGAAAATATAAAAGAACCAAATATAATAAAATTATAAAGATGAGAAATAAAATATTTGAAATTAGAAAATATAATCTACACAAAAGAGGGAAAAGTACCAGAAAGAATATATGAGTATATAATAAAAGGAATTTTCTTCCTTATATTTTAATTTCTATAACGGATAATAGACTTTTTTCAAAACAATATGAATATACTCTACACTACTGAACTGTACTCTTAAAAATGGTTAAGATGGTAAATTTTATGTTATGTATATTTTGCCACAACTTTAAAAAATCTGCCATAAAATAAAATGCTAGTCAACCTATAAAATATCCCTAAAAACAAATTAGATACTCTCAAGTTGTCTTATCAGAGTAAATGCCAATAAAACATACAGTGAGGAAAAAAGATAATGGACTTTTAAAAGCAAAATGTATTGTGGGCTTTATAACACATTCAGAAGTAAAATATATGATGACAGCACAAAGGAAGAGAACGGGCAAATGGAAGTACACTATTTTAAGTTTCGTACATTACACAGAAGTGGCATATTTGAAGATAGGCTGTGATACCTTAAAGACGCACACGGTAAACCCTACAGCAACCATGCTGGACAGGGATAAAGGAGTAGCCAATAGTGAAGATGAAATAGAATCCTACAAAACACTGGATTAATCCAAAAGAAAGTAGGAAAAGAGGGGAAAAAGAAACAAAAAACAGATGTGATAAACAGAAAACAAAAAGGAAGATGGTAGATTTAAACTCACACAGAAATAATGCTAAATGCAAATGGTCCAAACGCTCTAAATAAAAAGCAGAGGTTGTCAGCATAGATTTAATAAGCAAGATCTGACTATATTCTGTCTAGAAGGAATTAACTTTGAATGTAACAGATAAGTTAAAAACAAAAGGATAGAAAAAGATACGCCATTTAAACACTAATCATAAGAAAACCAGAACGGCTATATCAATATCAAATACATGTCGGAGCAAAGATTATTATGAGGGATAAAGAGGAACATCTCCTTATGATAAAAGTTTAAATTCATCAGGAATACATAACAATTCTAAATGCGCATGTACCCAATAGCAGATATTCAAAATACATGAAGCAAAAACTGACAGAGCTGAAAGAAAAAATAAATCCACAATTATAATTAGAAACATCAAAACTCCTCTTTCAGCAATTGATAGAACAGACACACTGAGTATCACGCAGGAATGTAGAGCACAACACTATCAATCAACTTGACCTAATTAACATTCATAGAATACTCAACATTAGCAGCAGAATATACGTTCTTTCCAAGTGTACATGAAACAAACATAAAGATGGGCCATACACAGGGCCATAAAATAAATCTGGTTTTATGAAAATGGAAATAATATAAGTTTTTAAAAGAAGATTGAAATACTATAGAGTAGGCTTTCTGAGCACGATAAAATTAAATCAGAAAAAAATTACATAAAGATAACTGGAAAATCCCCAAGTATTTAGAAATTAAATAACACAATTTTATTTATTTATTTTTTGCAGGTTTAGTTTATTTGCTGTTTTTAAAATCAATATCACATATATTGAACACTATTATGTGAGAAATACATACATTTCATCCTGTTTGCCTTCCCCTTTTTATCATGTGCTCATTCTGTAAGAATCTCTGTTAGAAGGTTGGTCTCCCTGTTTATCACACGGTGCTCAGATGTAACACTTTTGGTTTAGATCCCAGAGCAACAATAATGCTGAAAATATTTCCAGTTCTTACGTTTTTTTCAACATGAGGCAGAGTCCCAGCACATGCTTGAGCCAGCGGCTCCCAGCTCTTCCCCACCTCTGTGTGTGTCTCTGGGAGGTTTATGCAGCTCATAAACACTGACAACTCACACTGAAGGCCGTGTGGACAGCCATACTCCCAGACACTGTCCTTCCCCATTTGGTTCCACTCTCCAGTCCAAAGTTTCACACCATCTTAGAGAAGGTTGGCCCCCCCCAAAACAAAGTTATGCTATCACTATGTCCTCAGACCCAGAATAATGCCGAGCATGTGGCAGAAAGTCAGTAATTCTTGAATCAAACATGGTACATCCACAAAAACATGCTGTTTACTTGTTTATCCCTTTTCTTTCTTTTTTATTTATTTCAGAATATTATAGGGGTACAAATGCTTTGGTCACATAAATTGCCTTTGCACTGCACAAGTCAAAGCTACAAGCCTGCCCATCCCTGAGACAGTGTGCACCACACCCATTAGGTGTGAATTTACCCCTCCCCTACTCCCCTCCTCCCCCCTCCCACCTGCCCAATCCCCATTGACTGTTACTTCCATATGTGTACCTAAGTGTTGATCGATTAGTACCAATTTAATGGTGAGTACATGTGGTATTTGTTTTTCCATTCTTGTGGTACTTAAAAGAATGGGCTCCACCTCCATCCAGAATAATACAAGAGGTATTAGTTCCCCATTTTTTTATGGCTGAGTAAGTACTCCATGGTATACCTATACCACATTTTATTAATCCACTCATGTATTGATGGGCACTTGGGTTGTTTTCATGTTTGCAATTATGAATTGTGCTGCTATTAATATAAACACTGGAGTGCAGATATCTTTTTTATAGAATGTCTTTTTTTCCTTTGGGTAAATAACCAGTAGTGGAGTTGCTGGATCTCTAAGTGGTAGTTTTACTTTTAGTTCTTTGAGGTATCTCCGTACTACTTTCCATAGAGGTTGTACTAGTTTGCAGTCCCACCAGCAGTGTATGAGTGTTCCTATCTCTCTGCATCCACACCAGCATTTGTTGTTTTGGGACTTTTTGATAAAAGCCATTCTCATTGGAGTTAAGTGATATCTCATTGTGGTTTTGATTTACATTTCCCTGACGATTAGAGATGTTGAGAATTTTTTCATAGGTTTGTTGGCCACTAGTCTATCTTCTTTTGAAAAGTTTCTGTTCATATACTGTGCCCACTTTTTAATGGGGTTGTTTTATTTTTTTCTTGCTGATTTTCCTGAGTTCTTTATAGATTCTAGTTATCAGCCTTTTGTTGGATGTATAACATGCAAATATTTTCTCCCATTCTGTAGGTTGTCTATTTGCTCTAATGATTGTTTCCTTGGCTGTACAGAAGCTTTTTAATTTGATCAGGTCCCATTTATTTATTTTTGTTGTTGCTGTGATTGCTTTTGGGATCTTCTTCATAGATTCTTTGCCTAGGCCACTGTCTGTAAGAGTTTTTCCAATATTTTCTTCTAGAATTCTTTTGGTTTCATGCATTAGGTTTAAGTCTGTTATCCATCATGTGTTGATTTTTATGAGAGGTGAGAGGTGTGGATCCTGTTTCAGTCTTTTACATGCAGCTATCCAATTTTCCCAGCACCACTTATTGAATAGAGATTCTTTTCCCCAGTGTATGTTTTTGTCTGCTTTGTCAAAGATCAGATGGCAATATGAGGATGGCTTTATATCTGGGTTCTTTGCTCTGTTCCATTGGTCTATGTCTCTGTTCTTGTGCCAGTACACCATGCTGTTTTGGTTACTATAGCCTTGTAGTATAGCTTGAAGTCTGGTAAATTGATGCCGCCCAATTTGTTCTTTTTGCTTAAGATTGCTTTTGCTATATAGCGCCTTCTCTGGTTCCATACGAAGCGTAGAATTATTCTTTCTAGATTTGCGAAAAATGATGTTGGTATTTTAATAGGGATTGTATTGAATCTGTAGATCACTTTGGGTAGTATGGACGTTTTAACAATGTTGATTCTGCCGATCCATGAACATGGTATGGTTTTCCATCTATTTATGTCCTCTGCTATTTCCTTCCTCAGTGTTTCGTAGTTCTCCCTGTAGAGGTCTTTCACCTCCTTAGTTAAATATATTCCTAGGTATTTCATTTTCTTTGATGCTATTGTGAAAAGTATCAGTCTTTGACCTGGTTCTCAACTTGACTGTTGTTGGCGTATATGAATGCTACTGATTTGTGTACATTGATTTTGTAACCTGAGATTTTGCTGAATTTATTTATCAGTTCCAGTAGTCTGTTGGCAGATTCTTTCAGGTTTTCTAGATATAAGATCATATCTTCAGCAAAGAGCAACAGTTTGATCTGTTCTGCCCCCATTTGGATACCTTTGGTTTCCTTCTCTTGTCTGATTTCTCTGGCTAGCACTTCCAGCACTACGTTGAATAGAAGTGGTGATAGAGGGCAACAGCCTTGTCTGGTTCTAAGCGGGAATGCTTTCAGTTTTTCCCCCTTCAGTGTGATGTTGGCTGTGGGTTTGTTGTATATGGCTTTTAATTTTTAGGTAAGTCCCTTCTATGCCTATTTTGTTAAGCATTCTTATCATAAAGGGGGCTGAATTTTGTCAAATGCATTTTCTAGTGTCTACTGAGAGAATCATATGGTCTTTGTTTTTACTTCTATTTATGTGGTGAATTACATGTATAGATTTGCATCTGTTGAACCATCCCTGCATCTCTGAGATGAAGCCCACTGAATCTTGATGGATTATTTTTTTGATGAGCAGCTGAATTTGGTTTGCTAGGATTTTGCTGAGAATTTTTGCATCTATATTCATAAGAGATATTGGTCTGCAGTTTTCTTTTTGTTGAATCCTTTCTTGGTTTTGGTATCAAGATGATGCTGGCTTTGTAAAACACATTGGGGAGGATTCCTTCCTTCTCGATGTTATGGAATAATTTCTGCAGGATAGGTACCAGTTCTTCTTTGTAGGTCTGGTAAAATTCAGATGTGAAACCATCTGGCCCGGGACTTTTTTTTTGGGGGGGGGAAGATTTTTTACTGCTGCTTCAATTTCAGTACTTGATATTGGTTTGTTCAGGAGTTCTATTTCTTCCTGACTGAGCCTAGGGAAGCTGTGTGTTTCTAAGAATTTGTCCATTTCCTCCACATTTTCAAGCTTACATGCATAGACTTTTTTGTAGTATTCATAGATGACATTTTGTATTTTCATGGTATCAGTTGTAATTTCTCCTTTTTCATTCCTGATTGAGCTTATTGGAGACCTTTCTTTTCTGCTTCTGGTTAATCTAGCGAGAGGCATGTCAATTTTGTTTACCTTTTTCAAAGAATGAACTTTTTGTTTCATTAATCTTCTGGATAGTTCTTTTATTATCAATTTTATTTAGTTTTGCTCTGATCTTTGTTATTTCTTTTCTTCTGATGAATTTGGGATTGGTTTGCTCATCCTTTTCTAGTTCCTTGAGATGATTCATTAGATTGTTGATTTGTGATCTTCCTGTCTTTTGCATTTAGGCATTTTATGACTATGAATTTTCCTCTCAGGACTGCTTTACCTGTATTCCACAGTTTTTTTTTTTTTTTATGACTTCTGTCCCCTTCATCATTTAGTTCAAAGAATCTTTTGATTTCCATCTTAATTTCCTCCTTGATCTGACTATCATTCAGCAGTAGGTTGTTTAGTTTCCATGACCGTGTGTAGAGATGAGTGTTTCTGTTGGAGCTGATTTCTAATTTTATTCCACTGTGGTCTTAGAAGATGCATGGAATAATTTATATTTTTAAAAAAATTTTTGAGACATGTTTTGTGGCCTAGGATGTGGTCAATCTTAGAGAATGTCCCATGAGCTAATGAGAAAAATGTATATTAAGTAGTTTTTAGGTAGAATGTTCTGTAAATGCCTGTTAGGCCCATTTGTTTTAGAGATCTGTTTAAGCTCATTGTTTCTTTGTTTATTTTCTGTTTGGAGGATCTGTACTGTTCTTTCAGAGGGGTGTTGAAGTCCCTGGCTATTATGGTGCTGCTATTTATCATTTTATTTAGATCAAGTAGGATTTGCTTTATGAATCTGGGTGCACCTGTGTTAGATGTGTAAATATTTAGAATTGTTATGTCTTCTTGAGTTTTTCCCTTTACCATTATATAATGACAGTCTTTGTCTTTCATTACTTTTGTTGAAGACTATGTTATCCAATATGACAACTGCTACATCAGCTTTCTTTTGATTTCCATTTGCATAGAACATTGTTTCCCATCTCTTCACCTTTAGTCTGAATGAGTCCTTGTGGGTTAGATGTGTTTCCTGGAGACAGCAGCTACTTGGCTTGTATTTTTTTATCCATTTGACCAGCCTATGTCTCTTCAGTGGGGAGTTCAAGCCACTCACGTTTATTAAAAGAATCAATAAGCAGGGTGGATTTTTGTACATCCTGTGGAGTAGGACTTTGTTGCTTTGTTTTATCTCTTGAGCCATTGTGGTATCTGGGCTTTGACCTTTAACTTTTGGGTGATTTTACACTGGTGGGTGTCTACTGTGCTGGTCTGTGTATAATGCAGTTCTGAGTTCTTCCTGCAGGGCAGGTCTTCTCTTGACAAACTCCCTTAGTGCTTGCTTGTTTGAGGAAGTCTTTATTTCCCCCTCATATATGAAACTTAGTTTTGCAGGATACAAAATTGTAGGGTGGCCATTATTCTGTTTGAGAAGACTGAGAATGGGGTCTCAATCCCTTCTGTCTTGTAAGGTCTCAGTTGAGAAGTCTGCAGTTAGTCTGGTGGGTTTTCCTATGTAAGTTACCTGCTGCTTTTGCCTTATGGCTAGTAGGAGTGCCTCTTTCATGTTTATTTTGGCCAGTCTGATGACTATGTGTTGTGGTGTGTTCCTCTTTGTGATAAATCTCCCAGGAGCCCTTTTAGCTTTTTGTACCTGGATATCTAGTTTTCTAGCAAGGCCAGGGAAATTTTCCTCAATTATTTCCTCAAATAGGTTTTCCAACCCTTATGTATTTTTCTTCTTCACCCTCAGGGATGACTATGATTCTTATGTTAGGCCTTTTTACATAATCCCATATTTCTTGTAGGCTATGCTCATTCCTCTTATTTCTCTGCTGTATCTTTTTGACTGACTTGTTTAATTCAGAGATGTTGTCTTCAAGCTCTGAGATGCTTTCTTCTGCCTGATATTACCTATTCTTAAGGCTTTCCACTGTGTTTTGAAACTCCTTGAATCAATTTTTCATTTCCAGAAGTTCTGTTTGATTTTTCTTTAATAATTCAATTTCTTTAGTGAATTTTTCATTCACATCCTGCATTGTTTTAGTGGTTTGTGTTGGGTTTCCATTTTATCTTACATTTCAGTGAGCTTCTTTACAATCCATGTTTGAAATTCTTCATCTGTCATGTCAATATTCTGATTTTTGTTGGTATCCATTGCTAGAGAGCTGGTGTTCCCTTTTGGGGATGTCCTTTCACTCTGATTCTTCATACATGCAAAATTCTTCACTGATTCCTTCTCATCTGGAGCAGCTGTTGCTTCTTACTTTTGGATTTTCTTTTGTTTAGATAATTGCACACCCAGTTTAATCTCCAAGTCAGTAGGTGGTGCTTATGGGTGAGAATCAACCACACCCTGTATGGTTGAGTCAGCAGAGATCAAAATGCATTCCCTGCCTCTGGGCAAAGCTACCAGGGAGGGGCTGATGTGGCCCCACTCTGTCACTCCATAAATTAATATAACTATATTAGAGACAGAAATGGTCCCAGGAGTTTTGCAGGGCTTTGCCCTGAAGGAATATGTGAACGTGTTAGTTTGCATATCAAAAGCTGCTTCACCTCAGGAGGGCATCTCAAAGATCAGTGGCAGCTGCTTCCCAAGATGGCATTGCGATTCTCAGACCTGCGGTTCTGACTTGCTTTGAAAGGCAAAGCAGGTCTGCTAGGAGCCACAGGATGAGAGCTGATCAAAGAATGCCCACCTAACAGACAGACATCTGTGGCTAAAAGCAATTAGCCCAAGGGACAGTTCCTGCTTAAACTCCTGACTACGTGTCTCAATACACAATAACTTGATAAAAAAAATATGGAGCCACTATATCTCTGTTTAACCCTTCTGTTAAGTGATAAATTTACCTTAGAACTTAGAAGTTTGTCTTTGAAAGACTTTGTAACCGTTTGTTCATGTAGATAGAGTTAGTTAAGGGATCTAAAGAAGCTTTTGAAATACTTTTAACCTAAGACGAACTACCTATTATGTAAATCTGTTACCCCTGGCAACCGATCACTGTACCTATAAATACCCATGTGAAACTTCACTCTTGGCCTTGTAATTGATGGAGAGATCCAAGGCCCCCTGAGTACCCCTGCTTTGTCTTTATCTTTATAAATCTATAAAACTATATTTTTATCTCTGTGTATTTTTTTATTTCCATTATTTTCCATTTTCTATTATTTTCTTATCCTTTGTGACGACCCCTACCTAAGGGACCTGATTTTTTGCTGGGAGCATAGCTAACTCCCCACACCACTCAACCATGTGTGGAGGTAGGGCTGTCTGAGACACACAATCTGGCAGTCTATAGCAGGCCTCGTTCCTTTCCACTCTCCCTTATTCTGAAGTTTCTCCCAGGACAGTCATGCATTAGTGATCAGTGTGTAAAATGCTACAACCAGTTCAGAAAACAGTTTGGCAGTTTCTCATGAAGTTAAGAATATACCTACAGTACTATCCAGTAATTTAACTCTTAGGTATTTACCTACAGGAAATGAAAATATATGTCCATACAAAAATTTGGATACTAATATTTATAACAGTTTTATTCTTAAAAGCCTCAAACTAGAAATAACTCAAATGTCCATGAACATGTGAATGGATAAACAATTTGTGGTGTACCCACACAGTGGAATACAATACAGCAATTAGAGAGACTAAACTACAGATCCAACCAATAACATGGGTGAATCTCAAAAATGTTCTGACTGAAAAAAGCTAGACACAAAAGAATTCATATTATACAATTCAGATTATATGAAACTCTACAAAATATAAAATTTATCTATACTAACAGAAAGCAAATGGGTCAGTTGTTGTCTAGGGTTGGGTGTGGGGGATATTTATAGAGAAGGGAGACTCTTTTAAGGGTAATAAAATTGTTCCACATACTGATTGTGGTAGTGGTGGTGGTGACCAAGACGCCTTTCATTGTATGTAAGTTCCACCTTAATAAAGATGAAAAAAAAGAGGAGGGGAGGGGAGACTGTGTTGCCAACATTGTCCCAGAATCCTAAACTGACTTTTGAAAGACAAGTATAAATTATTGGATAAAGAAACAGGTGGTATAATACGTGTCAAGGCAGAGGTGTAAGAAACAAGATGTTGTTTCACATAGCTGGGGAAGTGCAAACCAATCCATATATGGCTGAAGGAATGTGTGTCTACATGACATTGGAAAGAGAGAAGGCTGGAGAAATAAGTAGACTCTTTAAAAAGGGCCTTTTCTACTAAGCTAAAAGTTTGTATCTGTCAAAATGATCATATAATTTTTCTACTTTCTATGTGGTAGAATACACTGATTGATTTTTAAATATCAAGCTACCCTAACATACTTGAAATAAACCCACTTCACTGTAACATACTAACATTTTTATGTATTCAATTTGCTAAGACCTGCATTATGTCAAAGATTTTTGCATTCACAAAAAAGATCAATAAGAGGAACTGGACTGTAATTTTCCTGTCTTTGAAATTCTTCTCATAATTTCTTTCTTATAACAAGAGTTAGGAACTATTCCCTTTTTCTGTTGTCTAGAAGAGTTTGTGCAAGATTGGTGATGTTTCTTCCTTAAATATCTGAAAGATTCACCAGACAAATTATATGGACCTGAGATTTTCTTTGTAGGAAGTTTTTAAATAATGGAATCAGTTTACTTAACAGACATTGTATTTTTTTTTGTTATTTTAATTTCTTTTATTTGTATTTACTTTTCTAAAATAGGGGATTAACAAAATGATATGTACCATAGAAGAATATTCATTTGTTGGATATTCCATATAAATAAATTCTCAAATTCTCTGTCAAACTACATGTCTTGATTTTTGTTTTGTTTTTTTTTTTTATTTCAGGGTATTATGAGGGTACAAACATTATGGTTACACTTTATATCTTTGCCTCACCCAAGCCAGGGTTAGAGGCATGCCCTTCCCCCCTACAATGTTCCCCGTGTCCTTTAGTTGCGGGTTTACCTGCCCCCTCATCCCCCTAATCCCTGGAGAGTATTACTGCCCTGTGAGCACCCTAGTGTTCATCAGTTAGTACCAATTTGATGGCGAGTACAAGTGGAGCCCATTCTTCCGGTCTTGTGGTGCCTCACTTTGGATAATGGGCTTAAGTTTAATCCAGGAAAGTACAAGAGGTGCTAGATCACTGTCGTTTCTTATGAACAGACATTGTATTACTTAGATTTTCTATTGCTTCTTCTGTTAGCTTTGGTAAGTTGTATTTTTCAAGAAATTTGTGTGTTTGATCTAAACAATCATATAACAGGATATAAAGATGGGAAACATATCGTCTTTTATCTCTTTAATGTCTGTAGGCTCTACAGTCATATCGCCCCTTTTACTCTTAATATTATATTTTCTCTATTTTAAAAAGTTAGTCTTTGTAAGAGTTCATCAATTTTACTAGTCTTTCCAGAGCACCAATATTGGGCTTTGATGATTTTTTCCATTGCACATTTGCTTTATAATTCACTGATTTTTTCCTCTTTATTTTTTTCTCTTGTTTTCCTTAGGTTTGATTTGTTGTTGTTTATAAAATTTTTTGTAGAGATGGGATCTCACTATGTTGCCTAGGCTGGTCTCAGACTCTTGGCCTTAAGAAATCCTCCTGCCCTGCCCTCCCAAAGTGCTGGGATTACAGGAGAAGTCATTATACCCAAACACTTTTTCCATCTCTTTGAGATAAAAGTTTAAATTCTTGATTTTTAGTCTTTCATCTTTTCTAATATGCTTTTATAACTACAGAATTTCCTCTAAGCAGAGCTTATGCTAACAAACATTCAATTTTAGTACATATACTATGTGCACTTGAAAAGAATGTGAATTCTAGCATTCTTGGGTATAGTGTTCTGTATATCAATTAGATCAAGACTGTTAATTGTTTTGTTTCATCTTTGATATCCTTACTGATATTGTCTACCCTTCTATTTGCTATTGAGAGAGGTGTGTTAAAGTCTTCCACTAGGGTTGTAGATTTGTCTATTCTTTAAGTATTTTTTTTACTTTTTTTATTTCAAAATATTAATTAAGGGGGTACAGCATCTTTGTTACAAGGATATCTTATATAATGTATATATACACAACATTTTCTTTATCCACTCATGAATTGAAGGGCACTTAGGTTGATTCCACATATTTGCAATTGTGAATTGTGCTGTGATAAACATTTAAGTGCAGGTGCCTTTTTGATAAAATGACTTCATTTCCTTTGGGTAGATACCCAGCAGTGGGATTGCTGGATCAAATGGTAGGTCTATATTTATTTCTTTGAGGAATCTCCACACTGTTTTCCATAGAGGTTGTACTACTTTGTAGTCCCACCAACATTGTATAAGTGTTCCTTTCTCTCTGCATCCACATCAGGATCTACTGTTTTTTGACTTTTTAACAATGGCCATTCTGATAGGGGTAAGGTGGTATCTCATTGTAGTTTTAATTTGCATTTCCCTGATGATTAATGATGTTGAACATTTTTTCATATGTTTGGCCATTTGTTTATCTTCTTTTGAAAAACTTCTCTTCATGTCTTTTGCCCACTTTTTGATGGGGTTGTTTTTTTCTTTCTTTTTTTTTTGTAACCCCACCCCCCTGTTGTTTTTCTTCTTGCTAATTTGTTTGAATTCTTTGTAGTTTATGGATATCAGTCCTTTTTGGATGTATAGTTTGCGAATATTTTCTCCCATTGTGTAAGTTGTCTATTCACTCTGTTGATTATTTCCTTGGCTGTGCAGAAGCTTTTAATTTAATTAATTCCCATTTATTTATATTTGTTGTTGCTATATTTGCCTTTGGGGTCTTAGTCATAAATTCTTTGCCTAGGCCCCTGTCTGAAAGAGTTTTTTCTACATTTCCTTCTAGAATTTTTATGGTTTCATGCCTTACATTTAAGTTTTTAATCCATCTTGAGTTAATTTTTGTATATGGCAAGAGATAGGGATCTTGTTTCATTCTTCTGCTTGTGGCTATCAAATTTTCCCAGCACCATTTATTGAATAGGGCTTCCTTTCCCCAGTGTATGTTGTTGTCTACTTTGTTGAAGATCACAAATTAACAACCTAATGTCACATCTCAAGGAACTAGAAAAAGAAGAACAAACCAAACCCAAAGCCAGCAGAATAAAAGAAATAACAAAGCTGAGAGCAAAACTAAATGCTATGGAAACCAAGAAAACAATACAAAAGGATCAACAAATAAAAAATTGGTTCTTTGAAAAGATAAACAAAATTGATAGGCATTAGCCAGATTAACCAGAAATAGAAGAGAAAGGACTCAAATAACCTCAATGAGAAATGAAAAAGGAGAGGAGACGTTACAACTGATACCACAGAAATACAAAATATCATCCATGACTACTACAAAAACCTATATGCAAACAAACTAGAAAACCTAGAGGAAATGGATAAATTCTTGGAAACACACAACCTCCCAAGCCTGAATCAGGAAGAAATAGAAACCTGGAACAGACCAATAATGAGTAGTGAGAGTGAAGCAGTAATAAAAATTCTCCCCACAAAAAAAGAAAACCCGGACCAGACGGATCCACAGCCAAATTCTACCAGGCCTACAAAGAAGAACTGGTACCTATCCTACAGAAACTATTCCATAACATTGAGAAGGAGGGAATCCTCCCCAACTCATTTTATGAAGCCAGTATCACCCTGATACCAGGGTCAGAAAAGGACACAACAAAAAAGAAAACTACAGAGCAATATCCCTTATGAACATGGATGCAAAAATCCTCAACAAAATACTTGCAAACCAAATTCAACAGCGCATCAAAAAGATAATCCACCATGATCAAGTGGGTTTCATCCAAGGAATGCAAGGATGCTTTAAGACATGTAAACCAATAAATGTGATTCACCACATAAACAGAAACAAAAACAAAGACCACATGATCATCTCAATAGATGCAGAAAAAGCATTCAATAAGATCCAGCACCTTTTCATGATTAAAAGCCCTCAACAATCTAGGCATAGAAGGAACATACCTCAAAATTATAAAAGCCCGCCTGTAATCCTAGCACTCTGGGAGGCTGAGGCGGGAGGATTACTCGAGGTCAGGAGTTTGAGACCAGGCTGAGCAAGAGCGAGACCCGTCTCTACTAAAAATAGAAAGAAATTAGCTGGACAACTAAAAAAAATATATATAGAAAAAATTAGCCAGGCATGGTGGCGCATGCCTGTAGTCCCAGCTACTCAGGAGGCCGAAGCAGAAGGATTGCTTAAGCCGAGGAGTTTGAGGTTGCTGTGAGCTAGGCTAATGCCATGGCACTCTAACCTGGGCAACAGAGCAAGACTCTGTCTCAATAAATAAATAAATAAAAATAATAGAAATAAAGTGCACAAGAAATATGTGCTTGAATCATCCCAAAACCATCTCCCCACCCTCGGGCCACAAAAAAATTGTCTTCCATGAAATTGGTCCCTGGTGCCAAAAAAGTTGGGGACCACTGATATACATACATCTGTATGTCTCAGCTCATGAATGACATTCAATAGGCATGTATGTGCAATGAATTAATAAAAAAAAGGAAAAACAGTAATCCCAGCCAATGGCATAAAAAGTATTGATTGATTTCTTATATACAAATATAATAAGGAATTACAAACTCCTAGAAATCAGACTTAAAATATTCTTTTAAAAGACAGATACTGATTACACAAATGGACTATTTAAGAGAGAACCAGAAGAAAGAAGGTTAATGGAACATACAAATCTATCAATGCCAATGCAAAGTAAAACCACCACATAGTTTAGGAGCACACAGAGAGCAAAATGGGGCAGGTAGGGTAGTGATGGTGATGCTAGATACATCTTCTGACAAATTCAGCCCAGAAAAGCCCCTTGCCTTAGGTCATGTGCACCAATTTGTATTAAGAAATACAATAAATTAGTCCTTAAGGAACATCTATTTATGTTATTTACTGAATTAGTCAATGTGGTTAACTGTGGTAAAATACACATATAAAATTTACAGTCTTAACCATGTTTAAATATACAGTCCAGTGGTATAAAATATATTCATAATGTGCAACAGATCTGCAGAACTTTTTGATCTTGCAAAACTAGAACTCTATACCCATTAAATAACAACTCCCATTTCCTCTTCCCCGCAGCCCCTGGTAACCACCATTCTACTTTGTTTCTACGAGTCTGACTACTTTAAATACCACATATAAGTGGAATCATACATATTTTTCTTTTTGTATATATGCTGCCGAAGCAAGCACGAGTATTTTTCTCTTTGTGACTGGCTTGTTTCACTTAGCATAACGTCCGCAAGATTCATCCACATAGCATGACAGGATTTCCTTTCTTTTTAAGGCTGAATAATATTCTGTTGTATGTATATACCACACTTTGTTTACCCATTCATCCATTAGTGGACACTTAGGCTGCTTCTACTTTTTGCTTATTGTCAATAATCTGCTATGAACCTCTCAAAGGTGATTAATACTATCTAATACTTCTAATACTATTACATTGAGAATTAGGTTTTGACATATGAATTTTAGGGGGACACAATCAGGCCAGAGCACCAACACTTGTTATTTTTTGTTTCTTTGATAGTCACCATCCTAATGGGTGTGAGGTGATATCTCATTGTGGTTTTGATTTACATTTCTCTAATGATTAGTGATGTTGAGCATCTTTTCATCTGCTGATTGGCCTTGATATGTCTTTAAGATTAGTTATTATTCATCTCCACAAACGAATAGCAGTATCTGCAGTAAGAATAATTATAACTTTCTTTAGTCATAAGAATCTGACCCAATGCCTCTTTCTATAAGTTACAACAACACATAGATGCATTTATCAGGTCAAAAGATTACCTAAAAAGTATATTGCAGAAGTGGGTATTCAAATATATTAGACCAAAGGCATTTTTTGAATGGCTGGAATAAATGTCTGTTGTTTTTACATCCCCAGCATGCATTCTTCCTTCTTCTGGGACTGACATCTTGATTTTCCTTTGGGAAATAACCCCTCCCCCAATTCACAGCCCACGTGATTCAGACAAGGCTGCTTCCTCACCTGGCTCAGCTCCAGGGCTGAGCAGGTGACTCAGAGCTGGCCTGTCAGCATTTCTAATTGCTTCTGATCAAGATGATTAGTTTATGAATAAGCATGTGATATAAATTAGTAAAATCTAAGTAAATCCTGGGACTTTTGCTAGAACTGGGAAGGAGATCTCTTTCCATTAGGATTGTTTATCACAAGGCTGAGAAAATCCTGAAGTTGCCAGGGACCACCAGGAGAGATCCTTCCTTAGAGAAAGACAGAAACAAGGAGAGACACAACTCACAATATTGTCTGAGCCTCTGGTTTCATTTGTACAGAAGGCCACTCCTATCCCTGGAAATTTCAATGCCATGAGGCAATAAGTTATTTATTTTGTTTAAAAGAACCTGAGTTGGGCTTCTGTTATTTGCAACCCAAAGAGATTAACGTACAGTTTAGGAAGTATAATAGCAAACATAATTCACTTCTTTAACTACTCAATTATCTATCCAAATTTCCCCATCCAACTGCCATACCGTTTAAAAAACTTCATGTCTCCTAATTTAACAATATAGCAATTAACAAATTAATTGATCTTTTCAATGTCTTAGCAGGATTCAACACAGCTGACCACTCCTTCCTTTTGGAAACACTTTTGCCTCGCTCCTACGACCACACACTTTCCTAGTTTTCTTCCTCCTGCCCTTGATCGCTCCTTCTTTGCCTGCTTTGCTCTTACTCTCAACCTCTTCCTTCCCTTGTTCGTTCTTTTACCCTCCCCCAGGGTATCCTCACCAGACCCACAGTCTCAATTGCTATTTAAATAGCTATGATTCCCAAATCATATCTCTAGCACAGCCCTCTCTCTGACCTCCTAAGAGCCAGGCATGCTAATTGTTAAACAGTAAATGCTGAAAAGTGGAACTGACATCTGTCTCAAAGACACCTCCAATGCAAACTGTCTAAAACCAGAGCCCTGGTCATCACACATGCCTGCTGCCAGGCCTGGCTCTTCTCTAAAGTTCCCTAACCTCAATGAATGAGGCTACCTTCAGTTAAGCTGCATAAATCAGAAACCCAGAAATTTTCCTTTACATCTCTCTCCTCCTAACTCTCATTTCTAAACTGCTGCTAGTCCTATTGATTTTCGCTCTTAAATATCTTTTTAATTAATCTATTCCACTCTCGTCCAAGCTATCCTCCTCTTTCCTGATTTACTAAAATAGCCTCCTAAGTAGGCTTTCTGTAGCCTCTTGCCCACCCCTCCTCTTCTCCACAATACTGCAGGAGATACTGTTTTTATCTAAAATATAACTGGCCCTGTCACTTCCCTACTGAGAATCCTTCAACAGCTTCTTATTTCTCTCAGGATAAAAACTAAATATTCATATGATCTGCAAGGGAATAAGTGGGAAGGGTGAAGTGTTTATACATCTGCATACCTAATTGATAAACAGAGGACTTTTGAAAACCAAACTGCCAAGAAATCATAAGGACAATCTAGGACCTGAAACCTCCTAAGACAAAGGTCTACAGACACAGAACAAGTCTCTGTCTTAGTGAGGCTCTCTCAACTCCTTCCCCACCTCCCCAATATGGATTTTGGGAGGAATGAAATTGAAGGAGTGGTCTTACAAAATAACGCAACTCTGGAGCCTATAAACATCTCTGCAGCACCTCTCTTTGAGAAAGAGTTGGCGCAGAATGCAGTCTCACTTTCACGTCATGCATCAATATAATCTCCA
The DNA here is from genome assembly GCF_000956105.1 of Propithecus coquereli. Classification (NCBI taxonomy): domain Eukaryota; kingdom Metazoa; phylum Chordata; class Mammalia; order Primates; family Indriidae; genus Propithecus; species Propithecus coquereli. Next base: position 2,033,261 of record NW_012139969.1, read on the forward strand.
AGGTTTTGTTGGCCCATCTTAATTTACTTTTCCTCAGGACTCAGCCTGGGAGCAATCTTATCTCCTTGGGAAATCTTTCTATACCTCTGCTTTGATTTTTACCATTTAGCCCTCTGAGGGAAATTTATTTCTCTTGTTCTACAGTTTTGAAGATCATAAAAGTTCTTGGTTATTTTCAGGCTCTTGGTGAGTGTTTCTCTAAAGCTTCCAGATATTTAGAATACTAATGATCAGAACCTTAATTTTATTGGTAGTTTAAAAGCTATAGAGGGCCAGACACAGTGGCTCACACCTGTAGTCCCAGCATTTTGAGAGGCCAAGGAAAGAGGATTGCTTGAGCCAGGAGTTCAAGACCAGCCTGGACAACATAGCAGGAACCCCATTTCGACAAAAAAAAAAAAAAAAAAAAACTTAGCCAGATAAGGTGGCATGTGTCTGCGTACCTGTGCACCTATAGTCCTAGCTACTTGGAAGGCTGAAGTGGGAGGATCTCTTGAACCCAGGAGTTCAAGGTTACGGGGAGCTGTGATGATGCCACTGCACTCCGGCCTGGGCAACAGGGTGGGATCCTGTCTCTAAAAAAAAGAAACTATAAAATCTAGTCTTTATGTTCAGTTCCTTGTTAATAAAATAGATTACAGGCAAAATACCAAAGTAGCTATTGTGTGCCTTCAACAGCATACCACATTCATGAAAAGCCCATGTTTTAGTCAGCTCAGGCTGCCATAAAAAAATACCATAGGTTGGGGTGTCTTAAACAACAGACATTTATTTTTCAGAGTTCTAGAGACTGGGAATTCTAAGATCAAGATGCTGGCAGGTTCAGTGTCTCATGAGGGCTCACTTTTTGACTTGTATAGCTGCCTTCCTGCTATGTGCTCATGTAGCCTTTCTTTGATTCATGTTCCAAGAAGGGAGAGAGAGATTTCTCTCTCTTCCTTTTTTTTTTCAGACAGGGTCTCACTTTGTCACCCAGGCTGGAATGCAGTGGTATCGTCATAGCTCACCGCAACCTCAAACTCCTGGGCTCAAGCAATCATCCTGCCCTAGCCTCCCACGTAGCTGGGACTACAGGCACGCACCACCACACCTGGCTAATTTTTCTATTTTTTGTAGAGAGAGGGTCTCACTTTTGTTCATGTTGATCTTGAACTCCTGGCCTCAAGCAATCTTCTGGCCTCAGCCTCCCAAAGTGCTAGGATTATAGGTGTGGGACGCCACGCCTGGCCCCTTGCCCATTTTAATTGGATTATAATTTATTAATTGAACCATAGATATTCTTTATATACACAGGAAATGAATACTTTGTCTTGAGTTGATTTTTTTATCTGTTTTTTCAAAACTTTGTTTATAATATTTTTTCCATGCAGCAAGTTTTGATTTCTTATGTAGCAAGCTTTATCAATCATTTCTTTTATAGATTCTGGGCTTTTATCTATGACTTAGAAAGGTCTTCTCACTCCAAGACTTTAAATTAATTTTTTTGTTTGATTATGGATTTTATTTGACATACCAAAATTTTACACTGTTATATAGTCAATATCTATTGATCTTTTCCTTGGTGATTTAAAAATCCTTTCTAAGGTCAGAATGTTATAGAGTCAGTACATAAATTTATGTAAGTACTTTCTTGCAAAACTGTATTGTTTGTGATCTTCCCAGGGGCCTGTAATTTTGATGTGGTTATTGGCCTCTCAGGTATAGAGATGGGATTTATAAAATCCACTCATTCATTTACATATATCCCCTCAAAAGATTTACAATTGTAATAATGATTCTACAAATGATTGAATTTAGTTTTGATAAAGACATATATATAGCTGAATTAAGATATAATCCTTATCAAACCAAGTATATCTACATTGTTCACAGTTAAGAATAATCTCTGATCTAATTTCTGAATTATTAAATATAGCACTTCCACTTGCATTCATTTCTAGTGGAACTTCAGCCATGTAATATCAGCACCACGGCATCTTTTTAAACTGTTAATTTTTAGATTTCACAAGTAGTAGTAATTATAACAGCACAGTGAACCAGCTGAGTTAGGTATAATGCCACCTCTTGCTATTTCAGTACAGCTTAGACAATACTAAGTGATATTAAAAGCAGAATCAAGATAACATGGCAAAGCTTTTAAAAAATAGAAGGGTCAAAACTCAGAACCCTATTTCTCGGTTCTCACTATCTTCCATTATTTGAAAATAGATGTGATAAAAGACCAGATGCAAAAAAGTAATGCTTTTAGCTTCTAAGAAACAACAAAGTTTTCCTTACCTTTCATTTATGGAGCCTATTCCATTAAGTAAATAATAAATAAATAACATTCCATTTTATGGAAGTTTTTTGTATAAAATGACTAAATCAATATGAAAACATGTATGAAAAGGAAAACAAAAAAGCAGTGGGGATGTCCATTTTTGCCAGTCTGGAAAAGAACGTGTTCTGCACAGACCACACTTCTCGGGCATGCCCTCTTCCAATGCTTCATCAGTAAGAATCAAAACAAAAAGAGAGCCTTTTTAAACTAAGAGCATGATGTCACAGTAGCTACACTAATCAAGATCTAATCAAGATATTCTCTATAAACTATAATCAAGGTAAGAAGGAGAACTGCAGCTGAACGTTGGATAAGAAAAGGCCCTATACAGAGCAAAGGGCATCGGTAAAACAGAAAAGGGTCCTAACTAGCTTGTACCAAAGAGAGGGGAACAAAATCTATATACACAGCAATGGCACAAAAAAAAAACTGTTTTCATAAGAATCTTGGTACATTTAGCAAATTTGAGACAAACAGCTTGAGTATACATGGTAGGGACTAACCAATACACGCAGGTAGTTAACTGGTAAACTTATACTGATTAAATGTCAGACTAAATTATAGAAAAAGTTTAAAACTGTTCTACCTGGAGAATACCACAAACATAGTGAATGTAAGATCGTGCATAAACATTTATAGGGCATCTGCTACATTTTAGGAACAGTGCAGAGTAAATGGAATTAAAAGATAAATAAGACACAGTGAGAGCTTGTAGACTAGTGAAGAAGATAAACATGTAGGAGTTTCCCAATCAGTGAAGAAAAAAAATGTTATTTGTGAGGACAGAAAATACAAATGTACAGAGTAGAGGAACATGGCACGAACAAGGAATAGAACGTAATTTAGTCTGGCTAGAAAAGAGGATACAATTTTACTATTGCAGAAATTTAGGTAACCCAAGATCCAGGGTTTATTAACCCAAATTAAAATAGAATCTAATAAAATGTCTACATTTTCTAACAAAATCCTTTAAAACAAAGCCCATAAAATTTTTTATGCAGTATATAATACATATGTAATCAATGCTTTACTAAATAACAAAAATAATCTAAAGCAGCCATTCCAGACCAGCCCAACATGTAAAATCAGTAGCCTGGTCCTCCCTGCCCCAAACCCCACCAAATATATCCCTGAGGAAAAAATAAAAAGTGACCTATTTCCTAATTTGGAAGGGAAGCAAAGCCAAAGCAGCACAAGTCTATAACTATTCATAAAGAAACCCAAGAGGAGAGGAAGCAACTGCTGGTTGTGGGCAGGAAGGAAGGGCTAGGATTCTTCTCACCAGGCAGAAACATAGTCCAGGAAGGGAACCTACACCAGCAGGTAGCCCAGTGACAAAGAACTGCAGGAGGAATTCCAAATTCATACAAAAGGTAGTGTAAGGACAATTGATTATCCATATATATATATA
>NW_012139969.1:2037086-2048980 GCF_000956105.1 Propithecus coquereli
AGAATTTCTGAAATAAGATATAAAAAGCACAAAGAAATAGACTGATAAATCCATCCATATAAAAATTAAAAACTTATGTTTATAGTAGCAAAAGCTACCACAAACTAATTGGAAAGCCAACCACGGTCAGGGTAAAGAGATTTACAACGCATGTATCTGGCGAAGGACTGGTATCCAGGATACACAAAGGTCTACCTCAAGGAACCAGAAAAGCAAGAACAAACCAAACCCAAAGCAAGCAGAAGAAAAGAAATAACAAAGGTCAGAGCAGAACTCAATTAGCAAACAAAAAAAACAATACAAAGGATTAACAAAACAAGAAGTTCGTTCTTTGAAAAGATAAACAAAATCGAAAGACCTCTTGCTAGATTAACCAAGAACAGAAGAGAAAGGACCCAAATAAGCTCAATCAGAAATGAAAACGTGACATTACAACTGATACCACAGAAATATAAAACATTATCCATGAATATTACATAATTCTCTACGTGCATAAATTAGAGAACGTAGAGGAAATGGACAAGTTCCCAGAAACACACAACCTCCCAAGACTAGACCAAGAAGAAATAGAATTCCTGAACAGACCAATAATGATCAGTGAGATCAAATCAGTAATAAAAAACCTCCCAAGAAAAAATAAAAGCCCTGGACCAGATGGATTCACAACCAAATCCTATCAGAACTACAAAGACCACCTGGTACCCATAATACGGAAATTATTCCACAATACTGAAAAGGAGGGAATCCTCCCCAACTCATTCTATGAAGCCAGTATTACCTTAATACCAAAGCCAGGAAAGGACACAACAAAAAGAAAACACAGACCAATATCCCTTATGAATGTAGATGAAAAAATCCTCAATAAAATACTAGCAAACCGAATTCAGCAGTGTATCAAACAAAAAAATAATCCACCAAGACCAACTGGGCTTTATCTCAGGGATGCAAGGGTGGTTCAACATATGTAAATCAATAAATGTGATTTCACCACATAAACAAAAGCAAAAACAAAGACCATATGATCATCTCACTAGATGCAGAAGAAGCATTCAACACAATCCAGCACCCTTTCCTGATAAAAACCCTCAAAAAACTAGACATAGAAGGAACATAGCTCAGAATTATAAAAGTCATACATGAAAAATCCACAGCCAACATTATACTGAATAGGGAAAAGTTGAAAGCATTCCCCCTAAGAGCTGGAACAAGACAAGGATATCCACTGTCACCACTCCTATTCAACATAGTGCTGGAAGTCCTAGCCAGGGCAATGAGGCAAGAGACGAATACTAAGGGTAGCCAAATTGGGAAAGAAGAGGTCAAACTATTTCTCTTTGCTGATGTGATACAATCTTGTATCTAGAAATACCCAAAGATTCCACCAAGAGTCTCCTGGAATTGATAAATAAATTCAGCAAAGTCTCAGGGTACAAAATCAATGTACATAAATCAGTAGCATTTCTATACACTAATAACAGTCAAGCTGAGAGTCAAATCAAAGACTCAATATCATTCACAATAACTACAAAATAAAATAAAATAAAATACCTACGAAGATACTTAACCAAGGAGGTGAAAGAGCTCTACAAGAACTATGAAACTCTGAGGAGAGAAGTCACAGAGAATACAAACAAGTGGAAAAAACATATCACCCTCATGAATAGGTGGAATCAACATTGTTAAAACGTCCACACTACACAAAGTGATTTTCAGATTCAACACAATCTCCATCCAGTTACCAAAGTCATATTTCACAGATCTAGGAAAAATAATTCTATGCTTTGTTTGGAACCAGAAAAGAGCCTGAATAGCCAAAGCAACCTTAAGCAAAAAGAACAAAACTGGAGGCATCACATTACCAGACCTCAAACTATACTATTAGGTTATTAAATATGGAATGTCTGATTTCGTTAAGTACTAAGTTTGATAGTTAGTATCCCTGACATTTCCCTTTGACACTTCTTGTTTTTGTTTTTGCTTTTTTTTATTGTGAAGATACATACTCACTCTTTCAAATATATTTTGGTTTGTGATGTTTCAAATTTTTTAGAGCAATTTTTGTGAAACCATGGACAAGACAAAAATTTATGTCTTTTTATTATCTATTTGTTTTTAGAGCTGCAGCATCACATGCTCTATGTGTTATTTTTTAATATGAGTTCCAACATGGAACCAGTGCAGAGCAGACAGCTCAAAATATCAATGAAGTGTTTGGGAAAGATGTGGCTAATGAATGCACAGTACATCAATGGTCTGAGAAGTTCCATTCTGGTCATTTTAATCTTGAAAATCAGCCATGTGGGCGAAGACCAAGGTGGCTAAAGATGAGCTGAAAGCTGCAGTGGAAGTGAGTCTATCTCAACCTACGTGTGAATTAGCAGCAAGGTTTGATATTACTATTCCAACAATATTGGACCATTTGAAATAAATCAGCATGGTAAAGAAGCTGAATAGATGGGTACTGCATGAATTAAATGAGCATCAGAAGAGAAATCGTCTCAAAGCTTGCCTTTCTTTGATGTCACAACACAAAGGTGAACCATTTCTACACGGTATTATTACAAGTGATGAAAAATGGATTCTTTTTGACAATTACAAGCGTTAGGCATGACGCTTGGATAAAGATGAAGTGCCAAAACACAGTCCAAAACTGAATATTCGTCAAAAAAAGCTAATGGTGTCTGGTGGTCCAGCATTGGTATTATCCACTACAGCTTCATGAAACCTGGTCAATCGAATACAGCAGATGTCTACTGCAACCAATTGAATGAAATGATGAGGATGCTTGTGATTAAGCAGCCGAGCTTAGTCAATAGAGACAGGCCAATCCTCTTGCAAGACCACATGTTGCAAAAACAATGCTGCTCAAACTACAGGAGCTAGACTTGGAAACTCTCTGTCATCCACCATATTCACTAAACCTTGTACCAACTGACTACCACTTATTCCAGGCTTTGGACCACTTCTTGCAAGGAAAAATATTCAATTCTCAACAAGCTGTGGAGAATACCTTTCTTGATTTCATTGCCACTTGCTCTCCAGACTTCGTCGTTGCTGGCATAAGCAAGCTACCATAAACATGGCAAAACTGTGTTCATAGTTTAGGCACACACTCTGATTAATTGCATTGCTTCTTGTTTGAAATATAATAAACTAAACTTTTGATTTGAAATCAGACATTTCATATTTAATGACCTACTACAAGGCTATAGTAGCCAAAACAGCATGGTACTGGTATAAAAATAGAGACACAGACCAATGAAACAGAACAGAGAACCCAGACATAAAACCATCTACGTACAACCAACTGATCTTTGACAAAGCGGACAACAATGTACACCAGGGAAAAGGAGCCCTCTTCAATAAATGGTGCTGGGAAAATTGGATAAGAAGAATCAAACAGGACCCCTACTTATCACCACTCACAAAAATTAATTCAAGATGGATAAAAGACTTAGATGTAAGGCATGAAACCATAAGAATTCTAGAGGAAAATGTAGGAAAAACTCTTCTATTAATAGGTATTGGCCTAGGCAAAGAATTTATGAAAAAGACCCCAATGGGAATCATGGCAACAACAAAAATTAGTAAGTGGGATTTGATTCAACTAAAAAGCTTCTACATAGCTAAGGAAACAATTAACAGAGCCATTAGACAAACTACAGAATGGGAGAAAGTATCTGTAAGCTACATATCCGATAAAGGGCTGATAACTAAAATCTATAAAGAAATCAAGCAAATCAGCAAGAAAAACAAACAAACAAACAACCCTATTAAAAAGTGGGCAAGAGACACAAACAGATGCTTCTTAAAAGAAGAAAGACAAATGGCCAAGAAACATGAAAAAATGCTCAACATCACTAATCATCAGGGAAATGCAAATTAAAACCACAAGAAGATAACACCTTGCCCCTGTTAGAATGGTTTCATTAAAAAGTCCAAAACCAATAGATGCTGATGTGGACTCAGAGAGAAAGGAATGCTTATACACTGTTGGTGGGACTGCAAATTAGTATAACCTCTATGGAAAACAGTACGGAGATTCCTCAAAGACCTAAAAGTAGACCTACCATTTGATCCAGCAATTGCACTACTGGGTATTTGCCCAAAGGAAAAGAAGTCATTTTATCAAAAAGACACCTACACTCCAATGTTTATTGCAGCACAATTCACAATTGCAAAGATGTGGAATCAACCCAAATGCCCATCAATTCATGAGTGGATTAATAAAATGTGGTATATGTACACCATGGAACTACTACTCAGCCATAAAAAAAAAGATGAATTAATACCTTTTGCAACAATCTGGTTGGAACTGGAGACCATTCTCTTAAGTGAAGTATCACAAGAATGGAAAAACAAACACCACATGTACTCACTATTAAATTGGAACTAATCAATGAGCACACATGTGCACAGAGGGAAATAAAACTCAGTGGAAAGCAACCAGGGGGGAGGGGAGAAAGAGGAGGAGAGTAAACCAACTTAATGGGTGCTGTGAACACTATTTGGGTGATGGGCACACCTATAGCCAGGACTCAAGCATTACAAAAATGATCCATGTGACCTAAAACATTTGTACCCCCTTAATATTTTGAAATAAAAACAAGAAAAATATTAAAGATGGGTTAAAGCTGGGTGGTAGATGCAATGGTGTTTATTTTCCTATGTTTTTCTATTTGAAATATTTTCATAATAAAATACAGTAAATGGCCAAAACAAAATTATTTAACTTCTATATCGGTACATGTCTTAAAGAGGTTGTCCTTTATGCAAAAAACAGTCTACAGTTTTTTTGGAGGTAACAGTATTCCAAAGAATGGGCTAGGATTTCACAAAATCAATATAAATTCAAACATTTGTGCCCTATAAAATTTTAGTACTAAAACTTACTTAAATGAAATCTAAAACTAATTACAACTGACCCCTGAACAACATGCATTTGAACTGCATGGGTCCACTTGCATGTGGATTTTCTTCCACCTCTGCCACCCCTGAGGCAGCAAGACCAACCCCAACTCTTCCTCAACCTATTCAAAGTGAAGGTGACGAGGATGAAGACCTTTATGATGATCCACTTCCGCTTAATAAATAGTAAATATATTTCTCTTCCTCATGATTTTCTTAATAACATTTTCTTTTCTCTAGCTTACGTTATTGTAAGAATACAGTGCATAATACATACAACATAGAAAATGTGTGTTAATCGACTGTTTATGCTATGGGCAAGACTTCTGGTCAACAGTGGGCTATTAGTAGTTACATTTGGGGGGAATCAAAAGTTATACTCAAATTTTCAACTGCAGAGATAGTTGGTCTCCCTGCCCCTGTGTTGTTGAAGAGTCAACTATAGTGTGATAAGGTGATGTTACTATGGAAATTTAATCTTCAGCTTTGATATTTTATTTTCATTATTTTTTCATAAGATTTGTTATTTAATAATCATCAGAATACAAAGTATACAAGTGTTACAGTCTCTGTCAGCAAAAATGACTGACCCTCCATCACTTGTAAAGTCATCCTTTTCACAAGAGAACTCTCTCAAATCCTGAGCTTATTTACAGAAGAATATGATCTTAATAAAAGTCATTTCACAAGAAAATAAACTCTATTCAGGAACTGCATATATTTAAGTATTCACTGCTCTGATCATTGCATCTTTATACCTGCTCTCAGATTATCTGATGAAATATTTATTCTGAAGAATAAAACATGAAATCAGTTTGCTTTAAAAGTGAGTCAATTCTGTCCTTCTTCAATAATAAAACTGGCAATGGCCCACAAGATAAATTCTCAACACCATTTGGGACCTTCCTATGGATTTTTACTTTCAACACCCTTCCTTCAAAAGAAAAAAAAATGACAAAAAATGGTTGTGTAAATTCATCTTGCCTTAAACTTTACTACACATGTCCACATTACATGTAATAAAGACTTGTTTCTTTTAAACTTCAATTAACATTTATCAAACTGGATTGAGTAGCACACCCTCACAGATGTGCTGCAAGAAGATACACACTTAGATAAAATAGTGTTTGGATTTTTTTTCTTACCTCAAATATCATACTTCATTAACATGGATACATATGTAGGTACTAAAAATGGCTTAATGCACATGTCTTAAATTCTCACAAAATGTGTATTAGCGATGTGAATCATTGCCTTTCCAAACTACAACTCCTTTGGGCCAAGTCCCACCCACAACTGTTAAATGGGTGGATGACAGATGACTCCCTCCCTCAACACACAGACCACGGGGGCCACTTGACACACAGTGGGCCCATCCACACAGGCTGGCCTGTCTCTTCCGGGGCAGAGGTTCTGAGGATGAATAAGAAGGGAAAGATTCAATTGCTATTTATAAAATGGACTCATCAGAGTTCAGAGGAGGGAGTGGGAGAAGACTGGAGCAACTCCCAGTTTTCCAGTTTGAGTAATCAAGAAAATGATGTAACCAGCAAGAAAAGAAATAATTGAAGAGAGCAGGCTTTAAAAAAACAAACACTTCAAAAAATTGAGTTGCAACTTATATACAGCAGAGTACTGTACATAAATCTTAACTTTACCACTTCATACATTTTTACACACATATATATTTCACCATCATTCAGATCAAGATAGAACATTTCTAGAGCCTAAAAGCCTCCTTCATGCACGATCTCTCCTGGTCAACAATGCCTCCACCTCACCTGCTGCCAAAGGTACCACTATTCTCACCTCTAACCAGAGGTTAGTTTTGCCTTTCTTGAAAAAATAAAAATAAATATATGTGTGTATGCGTGAGATAAAGATGGTATGAGGATCGTTTATTACTTCCATTCATATCTATTAAACACCTATTATGTGTCAGTACTACATTAGGCATAGAGAACACCAGGTAAAAAAAAGATTGGTACCTACCCTTAAGGGACTTACAATGTATAGAGAGACAGGTCAATGAGTGATTACATTTACAAGCATTCTGACAGCAGGATGTTCCAGGTGCTAAGGAGAACACAGGAAAAGGAGGAGCTCACTTTGCTTTGGGAGGTCATGGAAGACTCTACTAAAGACTGAGTTGAAAAAAAATACCAGAGTTGAAAGATTTGCTAAATGCTGATACTCTGCAGTTGGGTAATAGACGAATGGGGGTTTAATATATTATTCTCTCTACTTTTGTTTGTGTTTGAAAATATCCATATTAAAAATTTTTTTAAATTTAAATTGTGTCTTGAAGCATGATTAGGAGATAGTCAATAAGACAAAAGCAAAGGTGAGAGGGAACACTGCAGCGTTTTCAGGGAGTCACAAGTCATTTTGGGAAGTGGTAGGAGTCAGGAATGAAAAGCCAGGACAGGGCTAGGCCATTAGGTCCTTGCATTCCATGCTAAGAAAGCTGGGCTTTATTTTAAGGCTATTGTGAGCTACTAGAGAAACTGTGATCAAGAAAATTATCTGATCAGAACTTGTATTTTAGAAGGGTTATTCAGATATTAGTACAGACTAAATAAGAGACTAGAGCAGTGATCAGTGGGAGACTACTGAGTAACCCTGCAAGGGATAATGAGGACCTAAACTGGGGTAATGGGAATAAAGAGGAAGGGGACTCAAGTGTTAAAAATACTTGGTTTTAATGCGATTTATTAAAAACTACCCTGTTGTTCTTTGTCAACCAAGCTGAAAATTTTGCGCAAAGGGCTACATTAGACAGCAAATGGTCAAACTGAGTTCTGGTGAATCAATATTTAATTTAGCTATTTAAGGCATTCTCCACATGGCCTTGCAGCAATTAAAAATATTTTCCATAATACTTGCCCCTTATAATTGGTTTCAGATAAAATAAATAAAAGGAACCAGAGTAATTAATTCAGAAGTGTTAACACCTTAGCAGGTGTTTCACAGGAGTGCCCACTGTCCTTGCTGTTGTCATCTGGAGAGTTTTAAGTACTTGGTAGACCAGTGACAAGGGGAAGAATTCAGCTCAGCACCATTCTGCAAACAAGTCAATAGCCAAAGGCCAACAAAAAAGATGAATTCCAAGCTAAGACCAAAAGCTAAGCTAAAACCAAAAGTCTGAAGTTTGTTTATAGCATTTCTTGTGGATTTTTATGTCTCAGTGGATTTTACAAAACATCCATCCACCAAATAACTGGCACAAAATAGCATCCCTTAATAGCTTCAGTACCTTATGTTAGCTTTTATACACATAGACAATAAGACAAATCTATTCTAATCTTTTACTGTATTAGAGAACACAGAAGATGCCAACTGAAATAGCCTAAACCCATTAATATAATCATTTGCTGTGATCTATTCTTTATTTCATTCTGGTTTCATGCCTTTATTTGGCCATATTCATTAAAATTAAAGTAGAAAAAAATATTGTGGTGTGAAATCTTCTACTTTTCAGTTACAAATGTTGAACAAAGTGGAAACTCACTTATTCTTCCTTGGATATTTGAAGTTCAAATACTGCTATTTCTACTCCCTGTTCCTATCACTGATAACTGCTGAAGTCAGGACATCTCATTAGAATTTACCACCTCACGGCGCTCGGGCAGGTCGACCTACTTAGCAGCTCAGTCTACTATTTTTTGCCTGATTGTTGTGACAGGAAGAAATAAAACCTTCATCCCCAAAGACAAAAAAAAAAAAAAAAAAACAAACAAAACCCAATTTAAATCACACACTTAGCACTCAATAGATCCTCCAAATACCTACAGCAAACAGGATGGAGGAACAAATGATCCTGGGCAGTGGATATATGTATTGATTCAGAAACATAATGAGAAAAAGTCACATCAAGGACTTTTGCACACGGTATTGTCATAGGTACCTAAAAGGCCTCACAAAGCACAACTGGAATAAAAGCCAAGAGTAATAACATTCACAACACCTTAAGGCTTTGTGTGCTTCACACATCCTTAATAAAGTACACCAGAGATAAAATTTCTAAACCAAACATCAGTTGAAGGTACAGGAAAAAATTAAGTTAATGTTGTTTTATATGCCACATTGAATTCAGCAATATATTTTGTTATATGAAATAAGAGTTTTCAAAACTAATAGTCAAAGAAATAGATTTACTATTGCATGATATTCTAGGGAATTCAGAAAGTATTTATTGCTCACAGCAGAATGTGAGAATGTGTGCTGCTCTGTGTTTCTGTGATTTACTTTTGGCTTCCATCTGCCTCTCTGCTCCATACAACTGTTACCCTCCACCTTCATTCTTGGGCCTCCCTACAGAAACAAGTGAACACTCTAAAACAGGGTTGGGGAACTTTTCATGTTGGAAGAAGACTGTATTAATCTAGCTATAATCAAATAAGGCCGCATTCAAGAAACTTCAATTAGATATACTTAAAAACGTATGTTATTTTGTAAAAATCTAACTACTATGTACTTAATAATTTCAAAAAATGAAAAATATTTGTTAATTTTAAAGTTAACTAAACGTTCAATGACTTCGTTCTGTCTGCTTTTTGTTGGAAAGCATTTTAATATTTGGTTGCAGCATAGAGGTCCGCAGTTTCAATTTATTCTCTAGATCTGCAGTTCCCAACCCTGGACCGGGACCGGTGCTGGTCCATGGCCTGTTAGGGACCAGGCCACAGAGCTCCATCACCCCTGCCCCCAGCCCCCACCCATGGAAAACCTGTCTTCCATGAAACTTAGGAAGAGGGGGGCCCACAGCAAGAGGTGAGTGGTGGGCAAGCAAAGCTTTATCTACACAGCCACTCACCATCACCTGCATCACTGCCCGAGCTCCGCCTCCCCCCGCCCACCACCTGTGGAAAAATTGTCTTCCATGAATCCCATCCCTGGTGCCAAAAAGGTTGGGGACCGCTGCTTTAGATGGGTATCAGTCATTTGCGACCTTAAGGGCATCTTGATTTGCGTTAGATAGGAGAATGTAGATTCGCAGCAATAAGTGGTCAAAAAGCAAGAAAGCATTTTTCAGGCATGTTGCCAAAGGCGTGGGTATTCTACTGTATTTTCCCATATTTCAATCGGATCTTTCTTAGCATCAAACAATGACCTTAAAATGTCATCTACTGAGAGCTCAATCAATCCCATCTGTAGTTCTTTACGTACCTTGGTGATATCAACTAGGTGACACTGAAATGCTAATTTGAGTGTGTGTCATCATTCTCAAAGTAAATGAACTTTTCATTGTATTCTCCAATTAATGGGTCTATAACAGCTGTACATTCTTCAAATGATTCACATATATCATCCTGCTCATCAATGACCTTTACTAACTGGGGAAAATGTTCATCTGCAATTTCCTTTTGAAGAAGTGTTTTAAAAAAAAATAGTTTTTGAAATGCTTGGATTTTTGCCACATATCATATATAGACTTAGTGTTACCTTGCAAAGGAATATTCAAGTCATCATGATTTGACATGATATCACACAGAAATGCTGCATTCCTACAGAAATCTTCTTTCAATAATTCATATTGCTGATTTTCTTCTTCATAAAATTTATCTATCTGTTCTTACAGAGATAAAATTTTGGCCAACACCTGTCCCTGTGATAGCAAATGCACTTTAGAATAATACGGCAAATCCACTGAATACCTCATTGTTCAACTCTAGCATGTTACGAAACCGACGATGCCCTGTTGCATTTGCATGAATGTAGTTAACGATACTTATAACTTGTTGCAAAGTGTCACTTAAAATAGTAGCTTTAGCACAGAGATTTTGCTGATGTAAGATACAATGAAAAGAAACGAATGCATCTGGATCCGTTGATACTTTTTTTATCTGTGCAATAAACCCTTCATGTTTTCCTGTCATGGAAGGTGCACTGTCTGTACACACACTCACTAAATTTACCAAATTCAGTCCAACTTTGACTGTTATCTTGAAAGTTGTTGAAGATATCTATTCCCCATGTTCTGTTTGCAAGAGTGCTCAAAGCAAATAACTCTTTATAGCAAAGAAAATCTTCTGTTATGACCCGAATGAAGGATAAAACCGGCACTAAGTCAGTAGTATCAGTAGATTCATCGAAAGCAATTGAATAATATATATTTTCCTTCTGAAGTATTGCATGAAGTTGGTCTGTTAAGTTGAAGGCTAATTCATGCTGTTGATGAGTTACGGTTCTCCTTGAAAGAGGCAGTTGTTTGTACTTTGAAATGTTATTGGAATCTAAGCATCCTACAACTTCAACAATGAATTCTTTCACAATCTCTACATCACTGAATGGCTTCCCATTTTCCCCAAGTATATAAGCTGCTTTATAAGTTGCCTCTGTGGCATTATTTCCAGATCTTATTGCTGCTTGAAAGAACTGTCTTTGCTTTTTCTTTTCATCTTTTAATTTCTGCAACACAACCTTTTGTGCCTCTCCCTCTAATTTAAAATATTTGTGGTCCTTATGAGTGTTATAATGCTGATAAGCATTGAATTTCTTTAATGTCAGTATTGCAGTATCACAAAGCAAGCAACTCATCTTATCCTTAGCAGAAACAAGATAATATTGCAATTCCCAACCCTCATTAAAAGATCTGTTTTCTTCCGTCAGCATTCTCTTGGTCTTCTTTGACATGATGGGCTGTTAAGCAGACAGAATTAAAGAATACCACCGAGCTGTGCAACTATTCACAAATTCCACTTCAAACAGAAACACAGCGCACCGCTGTCAAAAGCTGATAACAGACTGGTGTACTCGACCCCCATAAACTCTCGCCAACCAGCCTCATGTGGTAGTGGTGCCAGTCAGGCGGGGGAAGTTAGAACTAAATCATGAGCATAGCAGCCACCAATTTAGCCCTTATGGCTTAGTAATGTTCTAATTGTGCAGGTCAATCTGGAAGGATTATTTCATTGAAACTTATTTTATTCTTTGGTATTTTAAATATGTTCATTTTAAAAATAAAACAAAAATATATGAACAAA
>NW_012139969.1:2050665-2052806 GCF_000956105.1 Propithecus coquereli
TTTTTTTTAAGACTGGCACCACAGAATATTTTAAGACTGTGGTATTTCAGTGGTTTTCGGGGGGTGCAGTTATGGCATTAATGATGCTTGTATCAGATAACAACTGAGCTGCACATTGATGCAAACTTTCAGCACACTCAGTGTGAATCAACCACAATCTAGCCCCAAAGAGGCACTTCCAAACTACAAATCTAGTAAACTAAATGGGAGCTCTAAAAATAAAGCCACAGTCTTTACAATCTGGCAAATATGTCTGACTCAAATATGTTAGGAAATGAAAAAGGAGGCGGAAAAAGGCACTTGGGATTTAAGTGTCGAAACTACTCTCGATGTGAGTAGTTAGTACCCTTTCAATGGCATTATTACAAAGTTATGACTCACTTTAGAGAGAAAAGATGAGAAAGAAGAAATGAAATGGTCAATATTACTGGCTTCACATACTTAAGATTTTCACACTAAATACAAAATAGAAGCTCTTTAAAAAATTATTGTCAACAATTAGCCCCTAATTGAAGAAGGACAAAAAATACATATAAAAGTCACAATGTAAGTGCAACAGAACAAAGGCATAATTATAGTTTTAAAAGCAAAGCAGGCTAAATAAGCCCTTAAATTCCCTATCAGAGCTATTACCATATCAGGGAAGCTAGATATATATACTGACTTTCCACAAAACACTTGGTATAACAAGGCTTAGGTCAAAGATCACCATTTCGGCTACCCAATTAGAGTGCCTCATTTGTAAGATCCATTATAGTAAGTGAATTATTTAGACCTGCACAAATGTTCTTGATTTATATTTGGATATTCTAGCCCACTGGCATATCACTTCATCTGAAGCATAACTTCATCTGAGATAGCATGAACAACCAAACCTCAGAGAAAGTTACAAAACTTTAACTGTTACTCTATGGTAAGAAAAGGTACGTTTTGGGTGGGAGGAGGGTGGTGGTGGAGATACTTAAAGCATTTTAATAAAAAAAAAAAGGAAGGAAGAAAATAAAAAAGAAAAATAAAAGATTTTAGACTTCCAGGTAAGAAAACATCTTGAACAGAGGCTTTTAACTCACACCTTCATCCCACTGAAATTAAAATGCCAAAACAAAATATAAAATAGGGGAGAACTATACCAACACTAAAAACTAGGAATGGATGCCATTCATATGACAAACTGTTGAAGAACTTACTCAAGATATGGTAAGATAGATCTGGATGGAAGAAAGACGCCAAGAGGCAACTAGTGACTTGCCTTCCCGAGAAAGGAGTGCTGTGACTCAGAGAGAAGCAGAGGAGACACAGCAGAAACCCCAGTACCAAGAGTGGCAAGGGCTAGCGAATACGGAAGCCATAGGAAAAAAATCAGAAATCCACCATCTGGAATTGGTTTCACCGCTACCAATCAAGAGCATTTGAAACAACTATGTCCTAGGATGTGTACTGCAGTACACCAAACAATAACCTAGGAAATCAAAAGAGCGTCTCTTAGGAACAACGGGAAGTCATATTAAGAATGTACACAAATAACCACAGTATACAGCTGGCTGGCATTGTGGCTAGCAAAATGCTGATTGCTCACAGAAGAGATGAGAGACAACTCCCCTGCTAGGGCGGCTCTCAGTCCTCTCCTCCCAGGTTTCTGGATCAATGAACAGAAATGTAAATGTATATTAGCCAGGTCACTTATGTAACCTGAAAGGAAAAATCTATTAGTGTCCAAGGACAGTGAGGTTATTGCAAATGAATCCACCTTCAGGCCTCTATGGATGAGACATCTCCACGCATAAGGATAAATAAAATAACAAAAAAGGGAGAAAGAGAAGTAGCACGAGGAGAGAGAGAAGGAGAAAGAGGGAAAAAAAAGAAAAAGCAATACAGAGTCTATGAAAATATTCTGCAACAAAAATGGAAGAGGGAAAGCATAACACCCAAGACACAAAAAAGGGCATAGTTTTGAAAACAAACAAAACTGGAAATAGAAGTAAATTTTAATTAAAATTGCACTGTATAAGATTAAATAACTTTAGAAAAATGTAGATTATTTGAAACAAGAGATTAAAGATCAGATATTAAGCAACAGTCTGAGGTTTGGCCAAGAGTAAAACAGAAATAAGTAGAGAGCTTGAAGAAATAAGAAAATAAGA
>NW_012139969.1:2066326-2068414 GCF_000956105.1 Propithecus coquereli
GAGCACATTATGCTAAGTGAAATAAGCCAGACACAAAACAAAAAATATTGCATGATTTGACTTATATGTGGAATCTAAAAAAGTCAAACTCATAGAAGCAGAGAATAGAATGGTGGTTATCAGGGGTAGGACAGGGGGTTCAGGTGGAGGAAATAAGGAGATGTTGGTCAAAAAGTACAAAGCTTCAGTTAGTAGGATGAATAAATTCTAGAGATTTAATGTACAGCACAGTAACTATGATTAACAATATTTTATTGTATACTTGAAATTTGCTGAAAGAGCAGATAGATCTTAAATATTCTTATCACACTTACAAAATGGTACTATGTGAGGTGTTCTGTTAATTAGCTTGACTATAGTAATCATTTCTCAATATATATCAAAATATGTGCATACCTTAAATATGGTTTTAATTAATTTATTAGATGTAGGGATACAAGTATTTTATTGGTTACATGAATGAACGGTACAGTGGTGATATCTGGGTTTTAGTGTACCTATCACCTGAATAGTACACATTACACCTGATAGGCAGATTTTCTTCCCTCATCCCCCTCCCAGCTCCCCCTTTTGGAGTCTCCAATGTCCACTGTGCCACTCTGTATGCCCCTGTGTACCCATAGCTTAGCTCCCACTTGTGAGAACATGTGTTATTTGGTTTTCCATTCCTGTGTTACTTCACTTAGCATAATGGCCTCCAGTTCCATCCAAGTTCCTGCAAAAGATATCATTTCATTCTTTTTTTATACCTGAGTAATATTTCATGGTATATATATACTACATTTTCTGTATCCTCTCCTTGGTTGATGAATACTTAGGTTGATTACATATCCTTGCAATTGTGAATTGTATTGTGATAAACATACGCTTGCAGGTATCTTTTAGATACAATGACTTCCTTTCCTTTGGGTAGATACCCAGCAGTGGGATTGATGGATTGAAAGGTAGACTGACTTTTAGTTCTTTGAGAAATCTCCATACTGTTTTCCATAGAGTTTATACTAATTTACATTAGTGTATAAGTGTTCCATTTTCACTGCATCCAAGCCAACAACTATTGTTTTACTTTTTAATAATGGCCAATCTGACTGGGGCAAGATGGAATCTCATTGTGATTTTAATTTGCATTTCCATGGTGCTTAGTGATGTTGAGCATTTTTTTAAATGTTTTTTGGCCATTTCTATCTCTTCTTTTGAAAATTGTCTATTTATGTCTTTTGCCTACTTTTTGATGGGATTATTTGTTTTTTTTCTTGCTGATTTGTTTGAGTTACCTACAGACTCTAGATATTAGTCCTCTGTCAGATGTACAGTCTGCGAATATTTTCTCCCACTCTCAAGGTCGTTTATTTACTATGCTGATTGTTTCTTTTGCTATGCAGAAGTTTTTTAGTTCAATTAAGTCCCATTTGTTTATTTTTGTTGTTGCTATATTTGCCTTTGGGGTCTTAGTCATAAATTCTTTGTCTAGGCCAATGTCCAGAAGAGTTCTTCCTACGTTTTCTCCTAGAATTTTTATGGTTTCAGGTCTTACATTCAAATCTTTAATCCATCTTGAGCTAATTTTTGCATACGGTGAGAGACAGAGATCCAGTTTCATTCTTCTGTCCAGGGTGGGGAACCTGTGGCCTTGGGGCCACATGTGGCCTTCTGGATCCTTGACTGTGGCCTTTTGACTGAATCTAAATTTTACAGAACAAATCCTTTCTTCATTTGATTCTCAGCTTGGTTATTATTGGTGTTTAGAAATGCTACTGATTTGTGTATGTTGATTTTTTAACCTGAAACTTTATTGAGTTCACTTATCAAATCTAGGAGCCTTTTGGAGGAGTTTTTAGGGTTTTCTAGGTATAAGATCAGATCATCAGCAAACAGAGATAATTTGCCTTCCTCTTTTCCAGTCTGCATGCCCTTTCTTTCTTTCTCTTGCCTGATTGCTCTGTTTGGGACTTCAGTACTATTCTGAATATAAGTGGTGAAAGTGAACATCCTTGTCTTATTCTAGTTCTTAGCGGAATGCTTTCAACTTTTCCCTGTTCGGTATGACATTGGCTATGGACATGCACATCACATATATATGTATATATA
>NW_012139969.1:2068464-2070167 GCF_000956105.1 Propithecus coquereli
TTCTGTCAAAATTTTTTTAAAAAGAAAACAGAATAGACATTTCTCTAAAGAAGATATACAAATGGCCAAAAAGCACATAAAAGATGCTCAACCTCACTGATTATTAGAGAAATGCATTTTAAAACCACAGTAAATTACCATATCACACCTGTTAAGATGGATACTATCAAAAAAAAAAAAAAAACAAGCATTGGCGAGGACATGGAGAAATTGGAATCCTTGTACACTGTTGGTGGGAGTGTAAAATGGTATAATCCCTGTAGAAAACAATATGGCAGTTCCTCAAAGAATTAAAAATAAAATTATCATATGATTCAACAATTTTACTTATGGGTACATACCCATAAGAATTGAAAGCAGGGCTTCAAAGAGATATTTGTACACTCATGTTCATAGCGAAGCAACCCAGGGTCCATCGGTAGATAGGCCGGTAAACAAAATGTGGTATATACGTACAGTGGAATATTATTTAGCTTAAAAAGGAGGAAACTATGACACATGCTACAGCATGGATGAATCCTGATGACATTATGCTAAGTGAAACAAGCCAGTCACAAAAAGACAAACATGATTCCTCTTATGAGGTACCTACAGCAGTCAAATTCATAGAGACAGAAAGTAGAGTGATGGTTAGCAGGGGCTGTGGGAAGGGGGAATGGGACAGTTATTGTTTAATGGGTACAGAATTTTAGTTTTGCAAGATGTAGAGTTCTAGAGATGGATGGTGATGACGATAGCACAACAGTGTGAATGTACTTAATGTCACTAACATGTATGCTTAAAAATGGTTAAGATGATAAATTTTATGTTATATATATTTACCACAATTTGAAAAACTTTTAAAAGCTCAAAATAGCCAAGGAAGAATCTGTTCAAAATGCCAAGACTTGAAAGGGGAAGCCAGTTGAGCCTCAGTCCAAGGTAGACTGAGGATGGGGTACCAAGGTACCTTAGCCTTCTTGCCATACCAATCCTTTGACATCAATGACAATAGAACAGCCTAGTGTCAGGTCTGCACAAAGCCCTCTGGAAATGACATCCCCAGTTGAATGAGATGCTAAACGGACAAGCAAAATGAAACCTTTGGTTTTACTAGACACCATGCATGTAGTTTAATCTAAAGCATTAAGTTTCCATGGACCTCACAGGGAGTGGCAATCAGAGACCTGTGAAGTTTAAGGGAAATTATGGTTTAAATAGCTGCCCAGGACCAAGCAGAAAGCCCAAAGCCTTGTCGACCTGTTTTATCTCCACATAAACACATCACACACATGGAGCTGTTACTGGGCCTTCGCCATCAGTTTCCATGAAAGAAATGACTATTTTTTAGAGGTGTTGTGCAGCTCCCACAAAACTTTGCGAGTATAAATATAGCACATTTCAATCCATGCCAACAATTGAATTCTTGTACTAAGAAGTGGCTAAAACTTTCCATGACCATCCTGTCCCTACCTTTTATGAGGCAAATTCTAAAAATATATCACGACCCAGATTAGTATGAGGAGAGAAAGTGTGTAAATGTAATACCAACATAAAATTATAATAGAAATGTGTTATGATCCAAATGTGTTGCTCTTCTGTGGTTGGCTCTTGAGGAACCCCCAAAATACTGTGAATAAACTGTATGAACTGATGAAAATTATTCTTTAATTGAGGCAAAATATCTTTTAAATATGTATTCTTATTTTTATCACACACATGTA
>NW_012139969.1:2070217-2072544 GCF_000956105.1 Propithecus coquereli
GAGGCAGGAGGATGGCTTGAGCCCAGGAGTTTGAGGTTGCTGTGAGCTAGGATGACACCACGGCACTCTAGCCCGGGCAACACAGTGAGACTCCGTCTCAGGAAAAAAAAAAAAAAAGAAAACACAATAGAAAAATGAGCGAAGATTGCAAAAGACACTTCACAAAAGAAGATATCCAGATGGCTAATAAACATAAGAAAAAGGGCTCAACCTCATTAGCGATTAGGAAAATATAAATAAAAGCAATAATAAGATATAACTGCACACCCATCAAAATGGCTAAAATAAAAATACCAAGAATGTATTGCCAAGAATGTTGTTGTCAAGAATGTGGAGAACTCTCGTATATTACTTGCCTGAGTGTAAACTGGGCATAATAACTTTGGAAAACTCCTTGGCGGTATCTAGCAAAGCTGAATATAGACGTACTTTATGACTTTGTCCCTCTAAGTGTGTTCCTGGATCAGCAGCATCAGCATCACCGGGAGTTTGCTAGAAATGCAAAAGCTCAGTCTATACCCCAAATCTGCTGGTTCACCATCAGCATTTTAATAAGAGCTCGGGTAATTCATATACATATTGAAGTTTGAGATGTGCTGTCCTATAACTCATCAATTGTACTTCAAACTCATCCATTCTACTCCTAGTTATATGCTCAACAAAAACACATACAAGTGTTCACCAAAAGACATACTAGACATATACTACAGCAACACTATTTGTAATAGCTAAAAACTGGAAATTACCCAAACACTCATCAATATAATGGATAAGTAAATTCTGATATAGTCACGAAATGAGAGTGGTATATCTATAACCACATATAACAATATGGACAATTCCCATAAATATAACAATAAGTGAAAGAAGCCAGACATAGAATAGTCCAGTATTATTCATTTTATACAAAGCACAAAAACAGGGAAAACTAATCTATGTTGTTAGAAGTCAGAAGGGTAGGTAGCCTCTGGGAGTGTAGCAGTCCCTGAAAGGGAACATGACAGAGGGATACTGAAAATGTTCTATTCCTTAACCTGGCCAATAAGTATATAAAAACATGATTCATTAGTCATCCAGAAAATGAGAATTAAATGATAATGGCACACCACTACACACACACTAGAATGACTAAAATTATAAAGACTGACAATATCACAGTTAGCAAGAATATGGAGCAACCTGAACTGTCAAAGCTGGTGGAAAAGCAAAATCACACAATCACTTAGAAAAACAGTACAGAAGTTTGTTACAATAAATACTCACTGTGCAATCCAGCTATTCCACTCTTAGGTATTATCCAAAAGTAATAAAGGTAATACCCAGAGACTTATATATAAACATTCATAGCAGCTTTACTCATAATTGCCCCAACTGGAAATAATCCAGATATCTATCAACAGGTTAATAGATGAACAAATTGCAGTATATCTATAAAATGAAATACTAATCAACAACAACAAAAAACATGTTACACACAACAATGTGGACAAGTCTCAAAAACATGATGCTGACTTAAAGAAGCCAGACACAAAAGAGCACATATAATTTCACTTACATCCATTTCTAGCAAAGGTAAAACTAATGTGTAGTGCCAGAAGGCAGAGTAGGCAGAAAGCGGTTGTCTGAAGGTGGGTGGACACGAGGGAATTTGGGGAGTGATGATAATGTTTCATATCATGATTGTGGTGGTTTATACAGTTGTATATATTTATCAAAATTCAGTGAACTCAACAAGTACATTTTATTATGTATGAATTGTACTCCAATAAAACTCATCTTTAAGAAGCCAACAACAAACCAAGAAAACAGATTTCAATATACAAAGATTTAACATTCTAACTCTACAGAGATAATGCCAATACCAATGACAAAACCTCAGTATCCCAACAGAAAACAAGAAGGACATTGTGGATTTCCAAAATGCTATAAAGCTTAATGATAAAAGATTTTCATGGACACCTGAGCACTGACAGCTTTGAAAAAGATGCAGATGTGAATCCAGGCTTGTAAACACTCCCTTAATCAGAAGCTGTTAGTGTAAATTCTTTGGAATCATGACATAAGTCCTAAGTATATAGGGACCATGGCCTAGCAAAAAGTGAGTTTTTCCAGAGCCTGTCAAATACCAGTGTTATCAGAAAGTTGGGTTAGGAAAAGCTATGCTGAGATTCACTGTATCTATTCCCGTCATGGTGTGATTACCTCAGCTATCTGCTGATAAGCATCACCAGAAGAAAAAGATGTCTAAAAATCTCCATTAGTCCAGCTATAACATCGTTGAGAAGGCAAGCAGGGAGCTGGGCGTTGAGCACACCCTTCCCCTCTGT
>NW_012139969.1:2085484-2087880 GCF_000956105.1 Propithecus coquereli
GCTCAGGGTGGTTTCGAACTCCTGAGCTCAAACAATCCGCCCGCCTCGGCCTCCCAGAGAGCTAGGATTACAGGCGTGAGCCACCGCGCCCAGCCACATAATTTGTTTTTTCCTTTCTTGTATGATTTTTTTGATTAGAAGTTAATAATTGCCTTGTTTCTTCATTCATTTTGTTTCTATATACCAAATAAAACCTAAATTTTCAAGTAAGATGATTCTTATTTCTTCATTCCAAAATTTCCTAAAATGTATACATATTCAGAATGAAGAACTCATGCATCTTTATAAATTCAGAGTTTTGTGGCAGGCTCTATCAATTATTAATAGCATACTTTTGTTTTCTTTTAGCTATTTCCTTAAATCTATCCCTCGGTGTATGCTGTTTTCCCTATTTGGAAAACCCTCCACACTCCTCTCCATAAATCCAGCATATCTTCAACTCAATCTCCCCAATTAAGAACCCTTTATCATACTTAGATCCATTTTGACTCCCAAATAATCCTAAACCCCTTTAAGGCAGGCAATATTCAATATGTTTCTGTATTTAACACTGTTTTAGCATATTTGATAAATGCTTAATTTGTTGACCTTGATGAATTTCAGCAACACTGAAGAAGCTTGAGGATACAATCCATGTAAAGCTGAGAAGATACAGAAATGTTTGCATGTTAAACTATCATGCACAAAACCTACCAGTAGTGTCTGTCCTTGGGAAATGAAGAAATGACCTGATATAACTATGGTGAGAACAAGATATCCAGATTCTTCATTGGAATCAAAAACCTTGAAAAAGAGAAAGAGAGAAATATGTAAAAAAAAACAACAAAACATTTTTTTGTTGTTGATGAATATTTTTTCCCAGTTTAGGTTTACTACAAATAACACTGTTATCTATGTCTCTTGTTGGATAAAAATACTCATTTTAAAGATTTCAATTCTTCCCAAATTACTTTACAAGTGATGGCCTATGACTTCCAAGAGAGTCCCAGTTTAGACTTCTTCCCTGCCCTCCAAATTGTTACATCTTGTTGCCCAATCAACATCTCCATGTAAAGGTCTAACAGTCATCTCAAAATTAACAGTCCCTAACATGAACTCCTAACCTTCTCATTCATTCATTATTCATTCAATATTTACAAAGCACCTACCATGTGCTAGGCTGTTGTAGGCATTTGACTCCCACAGTATTCTCAGTTCAGAAAATAATTCTATCCTTCCATTTCTTTAGGCTAAAACCATGGAATCATTTTTGACTCCTCTCCTTTTCTTATACCTATATCTAAGCCATCAGCAAATCCCTCATGTCTACCTTCAAAATATCCAGAATCCAACCACTCCTTATAGTCTCATCTGAGTTATCAACATCTCTAGTTGGATTATAATAACAACCTCCTAACTGGCTTCCCCCATTTTGTTCTTTCTTCCCCTCTCCAACACACAGTTTATTCTCAATACAGTAGCCAGAGCGATCCTATTAAAGTTAAGTCGGATCATGTCACTTCCAGCTCAGGGCCCTGCAGTACCTGTCCATCTTATTCAGAAACTCATGCAAGGCACTCCAACGTCTAGCCCTCCACAGCCCCTCCACTCTCGTCCCCTACCACCCGCCCCCTGCACACTCTGCTTGGCTGCACAGGCCCCCTCACTGCTCCTTGAACCCACTGGGCACGCTGGTGACCATCAACCTCAGGGCTTTCGCCATTGCTCTTCTGTCTGAAATTCTCTTCTCCTAGATCTCCACATGACTCACTTTATCTTTGTCAGGTCTTGGCTTAAATGTCATCTTTGTAGATAAGACTTTTCCTAACCATCCTACCGAAAACTCACTCAAACCAGACCACTTCTCTTTCCTTCTCCAGTTTTATTTTTCTCCACAGCTCTTACAACTTTTTTTTTGTTACTTTAGATTTACTTATTTGTTATCTGTCTAGCCTGAGCAGAATTTAAGCTTCATGATGAGAGAGATTTTGTTTTCTGTTTGGGTCACTACTATACATGCAAATGCCTAGGATAGTGCCTGGCACATAATAGGCGCCCAATATTTTGTGGTTTTTTTTGTTTGTTTTTTTTTATTTCAGCATGTTATGGGGGTACAGATGATTAGGTTACGTATGATGCCCTTACCCTCCCTCCCCCCCAAGTCCGAGCTTCAAGTGTGTCCATTCCCCCGGAGGTGCGCATTGCATTCATTGTTTGTGCATATGCCCGTCCCCTCCTGCCCCCTCCCCCTGCCCAACATCTAATACATGTTATTCTTATATGTGCACTTAAATGTTGATCAGCTAATACCAATTTAATGGTGAGTACATGTGGTGCTTGTTTTTCCATTCTTGGGACACCTCGCTTAGTAGAATGTGTTCCAGCGCTTTCCAGGAGTATATAAGAGGTGCTATATC
>NW_012139969.1:2087930-2089795 GCF_000956105.1 Propithecus coquereli
TGTGGTGGCATGCACTTGTAGTCCCAGCTACTTGGGAGGTTGAGGCAGGAGAACTGCTTGAGCCCAGGAATTTGAGGTTGCAGTGAGCTATGATGACACCACTGCATTCTAGCCTGGGCGACAGAGGGAGACTCTGTCTCAAAAAAAAAAAAGAAGAAAAAAAACACTGAGACACAAACATACACACTAGCCCAAGCCTATACAGGGTCAGAATTTTCAAGACATCACTAGGTGATAGGAATTTTCCAGCTCCATCATAATGAAATGGGGCCACCATCAAATATGCCATCCTACATTGACCAAAACATCATTATTAGGCACATGACTGTATACGCAACACGCACCAATTTATAGAGTTGCTATTTTATTTCTCAGTAGTGGGAACCCTGGAATTTGATAAACTTGTTTTTATAACTGCAAGTACAAAAATCATTCTATGTATGATACAAAGAAACCTCTACCAGTTTGTCAACAACATTTACCACTGCAAAAAGATGGAGCACAGACAAAGCATGGGGTGGTCCCTATGCCTGAGGAAGTCAACCTGCATCAATGTCACCATTCAGCAAAGACCCATAATATTAACAGGGAGAACTAGCTGTGCGCTAGGCATCCCTCCTCCTACTGTATGAAGTATTCTTCATTTAGCAGCTCAAGAAACTTTATCTCTTGCAATTGATGCAGGCCCTGACAGTGGCAGATAAAGCAAAACAGTACAACTTGTGCTACAGTTTTAAAAGTCACAAAGATGACTTTGCAGGTCACCTCATATTCAATGATAAGGCTATATTTCATTTAGGTGGAAAGATGAATCATCACAATACACACATGTGGGATCCCACCATCATATTATAATAGAACATGTAAGAGAGTCACCAGAAATTAATGTCTCGTAAATGTATTTGACCTATTTGTTTACCGCCGTTTCTCCCAGCTGGAATGAAGATACTCCATGACAGGGATTTTTGTCTTTGCTGCTCACTGCTATATCCCTAGCAGCCCCCAAAATGCCTAGCATATACTAATTACTCAATGAATATTTATTAAATGAATTATGCCCATGTAGATATTCAGTGAATATCTGTTATATGACTTTATGTTTACATAGACATTCACAGCTAAATGATATAACCTTATAGTTTCGTATGTGAGATTTGGAGTTTTAATGCTATATTAAAATTTTAATTATATTTAAGTTTAAGATTTTCTACTAAGTTTTCTCTAATTAATTTTAAATTCCAAACTTAAAAATCAAATAACATTTTAGATGTCAAGGGGGATATACTAAGCCCTTCGCTAACTTCTTCAGTAGTTGTAATTCTGCCTCTTTCCCAGGATTCAGAACTCAGTCCCTTGCACAACACTTTTCCTACCACAGTTTAAATGAATTATTTTGTATGCTTTATGATTAGTTAGAACTAGAAGGGCACCTAGGAGTCAAGCACAGCTTTCAAAACTAGAGTGTGGTCAGTAAATTCTTTGGAAAGCAATATGTTAACATGACAATTTAACTTTTTTTTTTAGAAATGTGACGTGTCTACCAAAAAGTATCCAAAACATAAATGTACAGCTCAGTCAATGATGACAAAGCAAACACATCGTCATTACCCAGGTGAAGAAATTGAACATCACTAGACTTACAGAAGGTTCCCTAGTGCTGTCTTCCAATCACTACCTGCTTCCTCCTCCCCTAAAATAATATCCATCCTGACTTTTAACACCATAATTCAGTTTTATATATATAAGTGGAATCATACAGAAAGAATTATTTTATGTTTGGCTTCATCAATGGTGTTACACAGACATTCATTTTCATTATTATATAATACCATTCTATGAATATAGCATAATTTGGTTTTTTTTTT
>NW_012139969.1:2102276-2108867 GCF_000956105.1 Propithecus coquereli
AATGTAAGGAGAAACAGACAAGTTCACAATTATAGTCAGAGATTTTAATACCCCTCTCTCGATAATCGATAGAACGAGTACACAGAAAATCAACAAATATATAGTAGACTTGAACAACATTATCAACCAACATGACTGATTGACATTTATAGAATATTCTACCCAACACCAGCACAAAACACATTCTTCTCAAGTATACACAGACCATTTACAAAGACAGACCATACTTGGGCCATACAACAATTTTGGTGAATTCAAAAGTATATTCTCTGAGCACAGCCAAATTAAATTAGAAATCAGTAATAGAAATATCTCTGAAAAATCCTCCAAATATTTTGAAACCAAATAATACACTTCTAAGTAATCCATGGGTAAATAGGAAATTAGGAAGTACTGTGAAAATGTAATTCACCATGCTAACATACTAAAAAAGAAAAGCCCTGTGGTCACCTCAATAGATGACAGAATGCAGAAAAAATTTGACAAAATCCAACATCCATTTCTGATTTTAAAACTCAGCAAACCAGGAATAGAAGGAACTTCCTCAAGCTTATAAAGGGCATCTATAAAAAACCTATGGTTAACTTCATTCTGTATGATAAAAGACTAAAAGCTTTCTCCCTAAGATAAAAAACTAGACAAGATGTCCATTCTCACCACTTCTATTCAACATTGTTACTGGAGGTTCTAAGCATTGTAATCAGAGAGAGGAAAAAGAAATAAAAAGCATCCAGATTGAAAAGGAAGAAGTTTAAGACCATCTCTACTCACAGACAATGTGATCATCTGTGTAGGAAATCCAGTTGATTTTATTGGAACTAATATGTGAATTTTAGAAAGATAAATGAAAACCAATTGTATTTATATATAGTAGTAAAGAACTGGAACTTGAAATTTTAAAAGCTTCAAAATTTAAAATAGCGTAAAAAACATGAAATACTTAGGGATAAATATGACAAAAGACATGAAAGATGAACACATCAAAAACTGATAGAAAGAGCACATAAACATATGGAGAGATATACTAAGTTCAAGGATGGGAGGGTTTAATATTATCAAGATGCTGTGGTATGCAAAATAATGGTCCCCCAACGATTTCCACACTCTAATACCTAGAACCTATGAATATGTTTACATGGCAAAAGGGGCTCTGCACATGTGATTAAGTTAAGGATCTTGAGATGGGGAAATTATCCCAGATTATCCGGGCGGTCCCATTGTAATCACAAGGGTCCCTACAAGGGAAAGAGGGGTGCAGAAAGAGTCAGAGAAGGAAAAGTGACTGCTGGCATTGAAGATGGAAGGCAGGTGGCTAAGGAACGTAGGCAGCCTCTACATCTCAGACAAGGCAAGAAAGGAATTCTTGAGCCTCCGGAAGGAATGCAGCCCTACTGACACCTTGATTTTAGCCACATAAAACCCATTTCAAACATCTGACCTCTAGACTATAAGTTAATAAATTTGTGTGGTTTAAGCCACTAAGTCTGTGTTTGTTTGTTACAGCAGCAATAGGAAACTAATACAGATGTTAGTTCTCCCCAAGTTGACTATCAATCCCAACCGAAATTCTAAAATTTTTAATTGAAATTAACAAGCTAATTATAAAATTCGTGTGGCAATGCAAGGGTTCAGAGAAGAGACCATATACCAAGCATTTAAGCCAGTGAATTAATAACAGAGTACCTGCTATGTACTGATCCCTCGTCTAAATAATTTGGGAAAGAAAAAAACATAGAAGGAAAACCTCTGACATAGAGCTTCATTCATTTGTTCATTCGACAAATATTTATTGAGCACCTACTACATGCCAAGCATTATTCTAGATGCGATACATCATTGAACAAAGCAAAGGTTCCTGCCCTAATGGAGCTAATGTGGGATGGCCATGCAGAGCAAGAATACAGACAACAACAAACAATAAACATAATTAGTGACATACTAAAGGTGGAGTGGTGGGAGCTATCCACCCCAGGTGCAGGCAATAAAGGAATGCTTGGTCTGTAGAGAATTTATAAACAATAATAACACTGACAAATCAATCTGCTTTGTATCACCACCATGTACCAGCAATTCTAAACAATGTCAGCAATAAAATGCTCCTTCCTGAAAAAATCTTCTGTTGGTCTAAGTTCTAAATAATTATTATAGTTACTGCTGAGTTGTTTTGTTTTGCTTTTTAGAGACAGGGTCTTGCTCTGTCACCCAGGGTGAATTCAGGGTAGAGTGCAGTGGGCGATCAGAGCTCATTGTAACCTTGAACTCTTGGGCTCAAGCAATCCTCCTGTCTCTGCCTCCCAAAGTACTGGGATTATGGGCATGAGCCACTGAGTCTGGCCCTGAGTTTAAATAATATATATGCAAGCTTCAAATTATCAGATTTTTATTATTTATTCTTATTTTTATTATTTATTCTTAAATAAACTGTTTTCCACATAGAAGTTCACTGGGACAACTCCCAGTTAGAGCTGACCCCCATACATGCAGACTTAGCCACATACATACATATACTAAGGGTAGTTCTCAATGCTTTGTTATACTTGGAGGCTGCTGAATATGACATTCTTATTTCCAATGCTTTCTTAGGATGCAGTTCACCTCTCCAACCCTGTGGTACTACGTTTTTCTGCATTTAAATGACAGATTCACAATAGACACAGATAGTACCGTGATTGTAAAGACCAAGAGACAGAACTTGAGTTATTCCAATCCTGGCATTTTATGGGAACTTTGGTATTTATATTTGTGTTTA
Source organism: Propithecus coquereli (assembly GCF_000956105.1). Lineage (NCBI taxonomy): Eukaryota > Metazoa > Chordata > Mammalia > Primates > Indriidae > Propithecus > Propithecus coquereli. Next base: position 2,105,026 of record NW_012139969.1, read on the forward strand.
AAATTTAAAACAATGAAATACAAACAGCAAGATGTAACATTTTTGTTTAGTAAGTTAAAGTTTAGTTTACACTCAAATACTTTACTAAATTTGAACAATACCCTTAACATTAAAAGTTATTCTTTTTAAATTGTTAAATGTTCAAAACTAAGCATAAAAGAGAATAAAACGTATCAGTAATTTTACCAGTAGTTACTTAAATTGTACCTTTTGGAACTGTTCAGTTTTCCTTAAAAAAGTCATTTATTAGTTAATGGACAATTAATTACATAAAATATCAGTCTGTAACTGGAGTATCAAACAGTTAACTAGACATAAAAGCAATTGGCTTAATAGTTGTGGGTTTTTTTCCTGCCTTACACTGTAATGTGTACTTTCTATTTATTTATTTAACTGGCAGAATTATAATAAAGCTTGATAAAAGAATTTCCACTGTCTGCATAATAAGTGAATATTATTTTTAATTCAATTTCATGATTATTTCTGAAAATAATTTCATCATTTAGGGGAGGAAGGTATTAAATTATTCATTCTGGGTGTTAGATGTTCTAGGCACATCACCAAACATAGTAAATAAGTAGATTACCTAGTATCCAGGTAATGCTAAGAGATAGAGAAAAAAATATCACAGGGTAAGGGGAAATCAGAGTGCCAAGACAGGGCACAGAAGCTACCATATAAATAGGGAGGCCAGAGTAGGCACCACTGAGGTGAGGCCTAAGCAAAGAACGGAAGGTGTGAGAGTTAACTAGATATCTGGGTGAAGAGGATTCCAGGCTTATTATTTTTCGGTTATCTGTTGCAGTGCCTCATCTAAAAGGTCTACATGGTGTGCTCAAACAGTTTGAAAATGTCTAATTTAAGAACTTCCAAGGGGCTCAGGAAAAAATGGTAGCTTGATTGCACCCCTGCAGTCTTCCCTTCCCAAATCCAATCCAAATACCACTTATCTTTCCTTCAGTAATTATTAAGATCAGCATCCAAGTGGGCCAGAGGGGTAAGCTGAGGTCTCAGGGTCCAGACAAAAGGAGTTGGTATAATGTTTCCCCCATCTGGGAGAGAGAAAGCCCTGAAAACCTGAGCAACGAGCCCTTGGGCAAAGATAATGCGGCAGTTCTTGGAGAGAGCCTAGCCCACGGAAATTGGTAGACTCCAAGAAGATGGGCAGATCGGATTGTGTGCTCTGAAGTTCCAGCTGGTCTCCCAGCCTCCAAGGAGCCACATGGCACTGGACAACTTAACTGAGTCCTTCCTACTCCTCTACAGGAGGCCCACAGCATTGTGACTTCTGCATCTCCCAATACTCACCACTTACGGTATCCACTGTTAGACTTGAGGCCCAGGGGTGAAAATAGTCATAGGTTAGACAAGGAAAATAACAACATACCCAGTGGGCTAAAGTGATGAAAAACAAACAGAAAACCCAGAACAGGTGACTCCTAGTGGAATATAATTGCTGGAGGAGATCAACAACAGTTTGAACCAAATAATAATAATAATTCTTATTAGTAACAGGGAGAGTACTAGAGCTAAAACTTTATGCTTTATGAATACAAAAATTCAACGGCTAACTGAAGAACTAGATGGATACCACTGAGACCAAATTAATGGTCTGAAAGATCAAATAGGAGAAATACTGAGAAACAGAGCGAAACTACAAAGAGGAAGATATCGTATGTAACGATATAAGATATATGAAGCAAAGATTCAGATCCAGGAGAACAAATGGTAATGAGAAGGGCTAAAGTGGAGGGAGAAAAATAGACTGAGGAAAGGTATTGATTAAACAAATAATAGAAAAAAATATTCTACGACTGCAGAAAGGCACGAGACTGAAGATGGAAATGGCTCAAGTTCTAGGTATTAATGGGGTCGGGAGGGCCCATCCTGATAAAATTCCTACATTACAAGGATAGAAGAATATCTTAAAAGCTTCCAGTTAAAAACAAACATGTCCTCCTTCAACACTAGAGTATTCTAGAGAATTCATTTTTTAAGTGGTAAACGAAGACAAAAGATCAAGCATTTATCCTACTTCTGTACAAACCAACCACCAGGAACCTGGCTTTTCTTCACAGAAACATTTCAGATAATATATAAAGAAAATATGATAAAATTACAATATCAACATTTTGCAGCTCCTAATTAACGGCTGTAGGCATTGTGTAGCAATAGCTATAACGTCTCAAAAAGAGAAATAGACATAATATACTTCCTAAAAGAAGAAAACCAAACTACCTATGAAGTAGTCTTGCCAAAAAGAAAATCAAACTTGAATTTGATCAGACCTCTAGATTAAACTACCAACTCACAAGAAATACAGAGCACAAAGGATCACAGTAAACTGCACCGCAGAGATGCAGTCAGCAAAGTCCATAGTGTGAGAAACTGTAGAACCCGGTTTCTTCAACAAATAAATTGCAAGGAAGGGAGAGAGGTGGGGTTGGGAAAACATACGGAGGGGAAACCTAAAAATTAAAAGGTATACTAATCAATCACAACGTGTGGCCCTGTTTAAAAGAATTATGACATTTATGAGACCATTTGAAATCTAATCGCTGACTAATAATATTAAGGAATTGTTAATTTTTTAGGGTTTTATGCTTATGTTTTTTAAGAGTCCTTGTCTTTCAGAGATATGAATTGAAATAATTCATGGAATGGTGTGATGTGTGGGATTTTCTTCAAAATAACATGAGAAGGGAGAAGTGAGTAGGGTACAGATGAAACCAAATTGGCTGTGAGTTGGTAATTCTTAAAGCTGGGGGATACATACGTGTATCATTAGGCTATTCTGCCTACCTTTGATTGTGCTTGAAATTCATTAGAATAAAAAATGCTGCAAGAGGCTTCCATGTCCTTTGTTGACTAGACAGAATCAAGGTTAAGGAAACCATTCAGCTTACTACAAATGACAAGGACACTAAGGACTTGAATGTGATATCCTAATTCTACAGAAAAATCCCAATATCGTAACACCTAACATAATCCAGTTATCTGAGAGAAAAGTCCTTATTTCTGGCTCTTGGGAAATATCTTTAATGAGTGATAATTTTTATGTTCACATTAATGCAATATGGAAAGCTCAAAGAAAAATGTTATCTCTAATGACCGAGTCATAACATACAAAGACAATAATGTTAAGGTGTCACAGAGAATATATATCATACTCACATCTTCTTTTCATTCCAGCTGCTAACCTAAATTTACCTTAGCATTGACATCAACCTGACCCCTTTCTTTGACAGTATTTTGCCATCAACACAATAGCACACACTGAGATTTATTTGGAGCCTGCCTATCACAAGCTTATACATCAGCTAAGTAACTAGAGCACATCTTATATATAGGTTAAATAAACAGAATCTTCTCAAAAGTTATACACATATATTTGTGCAAGTCTGTACAATAAATCTAAAATGAAGTAGAAAAACACGAAGAGAATATGAAAACATAGAAAAGTATTTCAAACGTACTTACCCTAAAGTAAACTATAGGTACATGAAAGGCTTAAGTAGTACTATTCTTTGGATTGCGATGAATTAAATTATGTACTTGATTAAGGGTTTGTTTTCTAAGACCCTTCAAAAAGTGTAACAGATTTGTCCTGTAAATGTCAGTCAGGCCCATTTGTTCTAGAGTTCTGTTTAAGTCCATAATTTCTTTGTTAATTTTCTGTTTGGTGGATCTGTCCTGTGCTGTCAGTAGGGTGTTGAAGTCTCCGACTATGATGGTGTTGCTGCTTATCAATTTGTTCAGATCAAGTAGAGTTTGCTTTATGAATCTGGGTGCACCTAAGTTGGGTGCATACATATTTAGAATTGTTATGTCTTCTTGGTGAA
>NW_012139969.1:2110097-2111995 GCF_000956105.1 Propithecus coquereli
TCAACCAGGAAGAAATAGAATTCCTGAACAGACCAATATCAAGGACTGAAATTGAAACAGCAATAAAAAACATTCCAAAAAAGAAAAGTCCCGGACCAGACGGTTTCACACCCGAATTTTTACCACACCTACAAAGAAGAACTGGTGCCTATCCTGCAGAAATTATTCCACAACAACGAGAAGGATGGATTCCTCCCCAACACATTTTATGAAGCCAACATAACCCTGGTACCAAAACCAGGACAGGACGCAACAAAAAAGGAAAACTACAGACCAATATCCTTTATGAATATAGATGCAAAAATTCTCAACAAAATTCTAGCTAACCGAATCCAGGTGCTTATTAAGAAAATAATCCATCATGACCAAGTGAGCTTCATCCCAGAAATGCAGGGATGGTTCAACATACCCAAATCTATAAATGTAATTCACCACATAAATAGAAGCAAAAACAAAGACCATATGATCCTGTCAATAGACACAGAAAAAGCATTCAACGAAATTCAACATCCTTTTATGATAAGAACACCTAACAAAATAGGCATAGACGGGGCTTACCTAAAAATGATACAAGCCATATAAGACAAACCCACATCAAACATCACACTGAATGGGGAAAAATTGAAAGCATTCCCACTTAAAACTGGAACCAGACAAGGTTGCCCTCTCTCACCACTTCTATTCAACATAGTGCTGGAAGTCCTAGCCAGAGCAATCAGACAAGAGAAGCAAATCAAGGGCATCCAAATGGGGACAAAAGAGGTCAAACTATCTCTCTTTGATGACAATATGATCTTATACCTAGAAAACCCCAAAGATTGTGCCGTGAGACTACTGGAATTGATAAACAAATTCAGCAAAATCTCAGGTTACAAAAGCAATGTACAGAAATCAGTAGCATTCCTATACGCCAACAACATTCAAACAGAACCAAATCAAAGACTCAATACTATTCACAATAGCGACAAAGAAAATAAAGTATCTAGGAATATATTTAACTAAGGAGGTAAAAGACCTCTACAGGGAGAACTATGAAACACTGAGGAAGGAAATAGCAGAGGACATAAACAGGGGGAAAACCATACCATGCTCGTGCGTTGGCAGAATCAACATTGTTAAAATGTCTATACTACCCAAAGTGATCTACAGATTGAATGCGATCCCTATTAAAATACCAACATCATTTTTCACAGATATGGAAAAAATAATTTTATGCTTTGTATGGAACTAGAGAAGACCCTATATAGCAAAAGCAATCCTAGGCAAAAAGAACAAAATGGGAGGCATCAATTTACCAGACTTCAAGCTATACTACAAGGCTACAGTAACCAAAACAGCATGATACTGGCACAAGAACAGCGACACAGACCAATGGAAAAGAACTGAGAACCCAGATATAAAACCATCCTCATATAGCCATCTAATCTTTGACAAAGCAGACAAAAGCATACACTTGGGAAAAGAATCCTTATTCCATAAATGGTGCTGGTAAAACTGGACAGCCACATGTAGAAGACTTAAACAGGATCCATACCTTTCATCTCTCATAAAAATCAACTCACGGTGGATAACAGACTTAAACCTAAGGCGTGAAACTATAAGAATTCTAGAAGAAAACATTGGAAATACTCTTATAGACATTGGCCTAGGCAAAGAATTTATGAAGAAGACCCCAAAGGCAATCACAGCAACAACAAAAATAAATAAATGGGACCTGATCAAATTCAAAAGCTTCTGCACAGGCCAGGCGCGGTGGCTCACGCCTGTAATCCTAGCACTCTGGGAGGCCGAGGCGGGCGGATCGCTCAAGGTCAGGAGTTCGAGACCAGCCTGAGCAAGAGCGAGACCCCGTCTCTACCAAAAAAAATAGAAAGAAATGATCTGGACAACTAAAAATA
>NW_012139969.1:2112800-2128882 GCF_000956105.1 Propithecus coquereli
CACTTCTTATATTATCCTTGATAGAGCTGGAACCCATTCTACTAAGTCAAGTATCCCAAGAATGGAAAAATAAGCACCACATGTACTCACCATCAAATTGGTTTTAACTGATCAACACCTAAGTGCACATATAGTAATAACATTTATCGGGTGTCGGGCAGATGGGAGGGAGGAGGAGGGGATGGGTATATACATACATAATGAGTGTGATGCACACCGTCTGGGGGATGGACACGCTTGAAGCTCTGACTCGGGTGGGGGGGCAAGGGCAATATACGTAACCTAGACATTTGTATCGCCATAATATGCTGAAATAAAAAAAAAAAAAAAGGACTCCCTTCAGCTGAATACCGATCAGCATACTTATGTGTGAGGAAACTGCCAGAGGCTGCGGAAAGAACCACCTGAAAGGATTAAGGGAATAACACCCAGAGCTCACACAGGGCAGGGAATAGTTCCCGTTAGCAGTCAGAGAGAACATAATTTTCAGGGCATTGAATAGAATGCTCAAGAGTGTTGCCTCAGAAGTGAGAAAAATTCACCCTAGAGGAAATGCTCTGGTCCCACCTGACAAAGATTAAAAGCAAGACTTGAAAGGATCAAACTGTTTCCAAGTAACCTACCCCAGAAGAAAGCTCAGGAATATTTTACAGGAATACAAAAATATTCTGCACCCAAGAAGGTAAAATTCACAGCATTAGGCATCCAATAAAAAATTATCAGGAATGCAAAGAGCTACCATTTTGTTATTTTAAGAAATAATTTTGGGGTTTTACTGAATCTTAAATTTTCCTTAAAAACAAAACCAAAACTTCCATTTCTGTTATTTTCACCTTGTGGGTTAATCTCAAAATTCCTCATCCACATCATTACCCATATGAAATATTAGCACTTCTAAGGCAAACAGCATAGAGGGTAAAAGCGCAAGATTTTTTAAGACAAGAAAACCAAGGTTTGAATTCTTTCTTCTCAACTTATCTTTGTGTTTCTGGGAAAGCCACTGAACCTGAGTTTCGGTTCCCTTATCTATAAAACAGGTATAATAGTATTTGCTTCGTAAGGCTGCTGTAAGAAATATGCTAAACTCTTAACAAATAGTAGGTATTATTTAGTAATTATCACATTATCATAAGAAAAGTTACTATACCATACATTCAGTCAAACATTTACTGAGCACCTATCATGTGCCAGGTACTATTAGGCACCAGGAATACAAAAGAAAAAAAGACAGTGTTAAGAAGACTCAAAGTAAATCTTATGTTAAATCAACACTTAAAAGTTCATTTCAAGTACAAAATTCGCATTCTATTTCTTAATTTCTAAGTAGGGCAATTATTTTAAGTTCCTCCTGTAAAAATTAAAGGATGATTTTTTTTTCTCTATGAAAGGAAAAATAATCTAGAAGTTGTCAGGTTCAACCAATTAGGGCATGTCTGAGAAATCCCTGGAATCCGAAAAACATGGTGACTCTTTAATTTAAAAGCAACCTGCAATTAACATCACCTTTCAAAATTATCGTCAAATTAGTAGACTAAATTATATTCAGACATAAAATACATAAAATGGACCAATCTGTTATTATGATAATCTTTTCAGAAAGGCTGGGCCAACAGATGTAAGGAACTAAAATCAAATTCAAGTTTGTATTTCATTTGCTCATTCCACTTAAATGGTGACAGATGGTTTAAATATTAACTCCGTTAATATAACATTTGCATATTCACTATGAATCTGATTGCCTTACCTCACAACTTCATAAATTCATTGTATTAATTTTGCTATATGGCTGCCCATTTCATTCAAGGTCTTCTAACCCCTTGTCTCTCAAAGTGCGGTCCTCGAACCAACAGCAACAGCGTTACCTGGGACCTTGTTAGAACTACAAAATCTCATTTGCCATATCAAACCTATTCTGGCATTTTTAACAAATTCCCCGATATGCACATTAAGTATGAGTAGCATAGCTCTAAAACACTGGGGTGTTTTTACTTTTTTTTTTTTACTGTGTTACAAAAAGTGTATTTGCTTCCAAATTGCGCTTAATTTCTCTCTAGATAGTGACTTTTAATAAGAAAAATTCAATTTAGAGAAGTAAATCAAATCAGTATACATAATAAGTATATTATATATTCTATAAAATATATTAGATATGCTATATATAATAATCTTTTTGTCTTAGATTTGACCTTACCTCTCAACTAGGACTTCAAGTCTTAGAAATCTTATTGTACTATTCATTTTTCCTCTTGGGTTGACATTTTTGTCTTGGCATGTAGCCATTGTGATGAAAGTCTCCTCTGTAATTAAACAACTATATAGAACAGTACCAGGAGAACAGATTCTCCCCATAATTTCAGAAAAAAAATGAAAAAACTCAAAATAGGTTCAACCAAGGTTGAATTTTAAAGTTTCTGAAATAAAAAAACAACTAGAATGACTCTATCCTCCACAATAATATATTTTTATGCTTTACCTAACCTATCTTTTTTCATTGCAAGTACCACATATTTTTAAAATAAAAAATTCACATGGGACTTAGAGAGTACAGTTCTTTAGATGGCTCATCTTTTATTATTATTATTATTGCACAATAGTCACAGTGCCCATAAAATAGAACGAATCTTGTTTTCTCTTTCGTTTTTCCAAAAAAATGACAGACCTAGGCTGAAACCGATCACAGCAGGTAGGATGGTTCGGCACAGATTCAAAGGAAGGTACAAATGTTCAGTTTTCAAAAGCACTGCAAAAGCCAACCTCGTCTCTTGTCACTGTAGCCATGGCTTCATGCCAAACATTTGAAAACTGGTGAAAAGTGCTATTCCTTATAAGCAATTATGAAGAGCTTTGCAAAGAGAAGGAAAAAAGAGCAATAACAATCAACTCCTTAGAATGGTCAAATGTCCATGGCCTCTGGGTTGCAGGGTAAGAATTTAAGAGTTACCTGGCTGCATCCGAGCCAATGCACCCAACACAGAAGCCTTAAAAGAAAGGGTTTAAAGAGTATTAAGAGAAGGTATCAAGGAACCTGTTGGAGCAGTCGCAAAAATTAAATGCATCCTCAAATAGTCCTGGCTTTTTATAAGACCCAATCATAGACCAGTCATCCTTGAATTTAATTCTTCCTTCACCCCATTTTGCATTTTCAGCCTCTATCATTTCTCAGGATACAGTGTTCCTCAAGAGTACAACTAAGTGTTTAATGCCTTTTTTATGGTCCTAGATGCATTGATCTCAAACTTTAAGGAATGCTACAGCTCTAATATTCTAGAATGTGGTGAATAATTCGTCATGCCCTATCGCTACTCACAATCACAGCCAAGCCTCTCAGAAGAACTGTTCATGCGTAATGGCTTCACTTCCTGACCCATCACTCACTCTTCAGCCCACTCCTGTCTGGCTTCCACTCCCTTCACTCCATGGAAACTTGTCTTAGCAAAGACCATTAAGGACCTTTAGGCTGCTAAACTCAATGGACACCCCTTCATCATCATTTTTCTTCACTTTGCAGCACAATTCAACAAAGTTAAGCAATCATGCTTTCCCTCTGAAATAACTCTAATACCAGTGAGGAACTTCATTCTTCTGGGTACCACACTGCAATAGCATTCTAAGTGATCTTCCTAAGTCTGCTTATATTCTCCTCCAATTCCAACACTATGCAGCCAGAGTGGGGATCTTTCAAAGATGAAAAGGCCCCTGTTTAAAACTCTTCAGTAGCTTCCTATTGGCTTTAGAATAATGTTCACCAAGGCACCTGCCTACCTCTCCAGACAGCCTCACCTCAAGCTATCATTCCCTTTGTTCGATAAGCACCGACCTTACTGGCCTTCTCACTACACATTACACATGCTGAGGTTTTCCCAGGTGTGGGGCCTTTGCACATGTTGTGTCTTCTACCTGGAATATTTGTTCTCTTTATTTTACTCTTCTCCTACCTACTGCTGTTCAAAACAAACATACACATGAGTGTGCACACACATGAACACACACCCACGTGTGTGCATAATCCAAAACCCCAGCACCCACATCCAAACCAGACCAATGGGAACTGAATGACTGGCAATCTGTGGTGTTAAAACATACCACCAGAACAAAATAATAATAACAGCAAACCCTTATATAACTTAACTTATGCCAGGTACTATTTTAGGTGATTGAGTAAGTACTAACTTATTCAATGCCCAAAACAACCCAATGAAGTAGGTACAGGCATATCTTGTTTTATTGCACTTCATTTTATTGTGCTCACAGAAAACTGTTTTTTACAAATTGAAGGTTTGTGGCAACCCTGCATCCAAACAAGTCTATCGGTATCATTTTTCCCACAGCATGTGCTCATTTTGTGTCTCTGTGTCACATTTTAGTAATTCTCACAATAAAATATTTCAAATTTTTCATTATCATTATATCTCTTATAGTGATGAGTGATCTTTGATGTTACTATCGTAATTGTTTTCGGGAATCACGAACCATGCCCATATTAGACAGTGAACTTAATCTATAAATGTCATGTGTGTTCTACCTGCTCCACCAACTGGCTGTTCCCCTGTCTCTCTCCCTCTCCTTAGGCCTCCCTATTCCCTGTGACACAACAATGTTGAAATTAGGCCAGTTAATGACCTTTTAATGATCTCTAAGTGTTCAAATGAAAGGAAGAGGCACATGTCTCTCACTTTAAATCAAATGCTAGAAATGATTAAGTTTAGTGAGGAAGGCATGTCAAAGGCTGAGACAGGCCAAAAGTTACGCTTCTTGTGCCAGTTAGCCACGTTGTGAATGCAAAGGAAAAGTTCTTGAAGGAAATTAAAAGTGCTACTCCAGCCAATCACAAGAAAGCAAAACAGCCTTACTGCTAAGACGGAGAAAGTTTTAGTGGTCTGGAGAGAAACTGAAACTAGCCACAGCATTCCCTTAAGCCAAAGCCCAATTCAGAGAAAGGCCCTAATGCTCTTCAATTCTATGAAGGCTGAGAGAGGTGAGGAAGCTGCAGGAGAAAAGCTGGAAGCTAGTAGAGATTGGTTCATTAGGATTAAGGAAAGAAGCTCTCTCCCTAACACAAAACTAAAAGTGCAAGGTGAAGCAGCAAGTTGTGATGTTGAAGCTGCAGAAAGTTATCCAGAAGATCTAGCTAAAATCACTGATGAAGCCTCAAAGCTTCAAAAGACAGGCTGATTCTCTTGTTAGGAACTAATGCAACTGGTGACTTTAAGTTGAAGCCAATTTCCATTCTGAAAATCCTAGGGCCCTTAAGAATTAAGCTAGGCAGGGCGCAGTGGCTGACGCCTGTAATCCTAGCACTCTGGGAGGCCAAGGCGGGCGGATTGTTTGAGCTCAGGAGTTCGAGACCAGCCTGAGCAAGAGCGAGACCCCCGTCTCTACTAAAAATAGAAAGAAATTAATCGGACAACTAAAAATATATATAGAAAAAAAATTAGCCGGGCATGGTGGCGCATGCCTGTAGTCCCAGCTACTTGGGAGGCTGAGGCAGAAGGATTGCTTGAGCCCAGGAGTTTGAGGTTGCTGTGAGCTAGGATGACGCCACGGCACTCTAGCCCAGGCAACACAGTGAGACTCTGTCTCAAAAAAAAAAAAAAAAAAAAAAAGAATTAAGCTAAATCTAGTCTGCCTGTGATCTATAAATGGAGCAAAAAAGCCTGGATCACAGCATATCTGCTTATAGCGTGGTTTGCTGAGTATTTTAAGCCTACTGTTGAGACCTACTGCTCATTGACAATGTAGCTGGTCACCCAAGAGCTCTGATACAGACATACAAGGAGATTAATGCTGTTTTCATGCCTGATAACACATCTATTCTGTAGCCCATGGATCAAGGAGTAATTTCAACTTTCAAGTCTTACTATTTAAGAAGTACATTTTGTAAGACTATGGTTGCCACAGATAGTGATTCCTCTGATGGATCTGGGCAAAGTAAGTTGAAAACCTTCTGAAAAAGATTTACCATTCTAGATGCCATTAAGAACATTAGTGATTCACAGGAGGAGGTCAACATATCAACATTAACAGGAGTTTGGAAGAAGTTGATTCCAATCCTCATGGATGACTTTGAAGGGTTCAAGATTTCAATGGAGGAAGTAACTGCAGATTGGTGGAAATAGCAAGAGAACTAGAATTACAAGTGGAGCCTACAGATGTGACTGAATTGCTATAAGTTCATAATAAAACTTGAATAGATGAGGAGTTGCTACTTATGGATGGATAAGGAAAGAAAGTTATTTCTTGAGATGGAATCTACTCCTGGGGAAGATGCTGTAAACATTGTTGAAGGATTTAGAATATTACATAAACTTAGTTGGTAAAGCAGCAGCAGGGCTTGAAAGAACTGACTCCAATTTTGAAAGAAGTTCTACTGTGGGCAAAATCCTATCAAACAACATCACATGCTACAGAGAAATCTTTTGTAAAAGGAAGAGTAAATCCATGTGACAAACAGCATTGTCTTATTTCAAGAAATTTTCACAGCCACCCCGACCTTCAGCAACCACCACCCTGATCAGTCAGCAGCCATCAACATCAAAGCAGACCCTCCACCAGCAAAAAGATTACCACCTGCCCAAGTCTCAGATGACTGTTAACATTTTTTAGCAATAAGTTATGTTTTAATCAAGGTGTTAATACATACATTGTTCTTTTAGACATAATGCTATTGTACATTTAATAGACTACAGAATAATGTAACCATAAACTTTTATATGCACTGGGAAACCAAAAAATTCATGACTTGCTTTATTGCGATGGTCTGGAACTGACCTCCAATATTTCCAAGGAATGCCTGTCCTATTGTTCTCTCTTTTTAAAGATAAAGTAAGGTATAGAGAGATTAAGAAACTAAATCAATGTCACAGAAATTCAGTGCCAAAGGTAGGATTCAAATTTAGTCCTGTGTGAGTGCTTGACTGCCAAAGAGCATGACAACTTGGTTATGGATGTTTTAATCCTCCTTTCCATAATTACATAGTTATTTGGACAAATACCATATCCTCCACTAGACTGAAAACATCAGCGAGAGAAGGGATCTTTATATCTTGCTCATTGCTATATTCCTAGCACTTTGAATAGAGTCTAGCACATACTTGATGCTAAATATGTATTTGTTAAATATATGAATGTTTACTACTCCCCTGCATAATTGAGAACGTAATGGGTTCCAACCTTGTCTCCTATCACTACATATATGTGTGTGTACATATTTATACATACGTATTTTTTTATATGTTAGCGGTCGGCCTGTCAATTCCTCGACATGCCTGGCAGTCCCTCGGTGTCCCCTCCTCCTGTCCAGGACGCATTTGGGGCACCGATCCCCCAGTGTGGCCGCTGGCTTCAGTCCTCCCTCCCTCCCCGGGGGTGCGAGGGCCTCGGAGCTACTTCTGCCTTCAGACCTCACCTTCCATGTGGGGGAGGAGGCTGTCCCAGCTTCCAGACCAGGCCCAGGCAACTCTCCGGTGCCTGAGGGAATGTAGCGACCATACCGCTGCAGAGGCCACTGGGCCGCTCCTCCTCCAGGGAGCCCGAGGCCGGCAGGCACTTTTCCCGCCTCCGCCATGTCTGACCTCCACGCACGCGCAACCGGAGGGAACCTGCCAATCTGCGCACCTAACCAATCAGGAAGCGACCCAAGGCCCGCCCTTCCCCTCAGCGGAGGCCAATGGGCAGGCTCAGAAGACTCCTGGAGGGGGCTCCTCGGGGCGTTGGCGTCGCTTTCGACCATGGCACCGAGTAGAGGTTGTCACTTATACCTTGAAGTGGGGTTGTGACGCTTGTAAGTGGTAGTTGATCTCACCCCTGCAGCATTCTGGCCCTCTGCTTCCCTCAGGCAGCACATGTCATCGTCCAGCAGCTCTGACTGAGAAATTTCCCCAAACTGAATGACTCCCTATAACTTCTACTCGCTGGCACCAGGCCGGCTCTGGGAGGCTGCCTGGACAAGGGTGGTTCCCTTCCTCACAGCAGCCTTCCAGATGACTAAGTCCCTGACCCCGCCTCAGACCCACCACAACACAGCCCCAGTTCCACCCGCCATTTGGGAAACGTGGTTATTTCCTCATCATCCATCCTGCGGCCGCCTAGACATAATTCCCTGCAGACTCTGAGAGGAGCAGATGGGTGGGGGCTGCCGGCGACAAGAGATATGCCTCAATCAAACAGCAGCTGCAACTAAACGACATTTCTGCGTGATTTATAGTTGACAGACCATTGCCACATCTGTTATTTCATTTGTCCTCCCAACAACCTTGTGGCGAATTAAAGAAGCAAAACAAGGATTATTACCCTCATTGAACAGAGGAAGGCAAAATAAGGACCAGAGGGCAGAAGAGATTTGTCCACGGTTATACAGCCAGTGAATGGCAGAGCCAGAGTAGAACTGTGGACTCCACCACCTCTCCATGTGTCCTCCCGACTAGCAAAGAATTTAGTCTGTGTCAAGTCAGAAGCAAAGTGTACAAAGGGTGGAGGCTATGTTAACCAAACACATAGAATAGAATTAAAATGTGAACAATTTTTAAAACTGCATCCGTAAGGGTACTAAATGCACAGACAATGGTTGGAGAGATGGTATTGTATTCACTCTACAAAGCGTCAGTTAAATATCCGCAGTGTGCAAACAACTATGCTAGTCAGCATAGGGGTTACAGAAATGGATAAGGCGTGTAACCTAACCTTCTGGGACCTCAGGATCTAATAAGGAAGACGAAGCAAGGTGCAAACATACCCATGATACCTGACAGTTAATGCCACAGGAAAGGTACAAACCATGTGCTCTAAGGGTTCAGATGAAGTAGAAAATCTACCGATGGGGAGAGGCAGTGGCATTTGAGTCAGGACTTGAGGGATGAGAAAAAATATCCCAAGGGAAGATGGAGGAGACTAGTATTTCACCTAGAGGGGAAGTTGAGGAGCGAAGCTCCAGAAATGAGGTAATGACATTAACTAGCTAGAATGCAAAGTTGTTTTTTAAGGAAAAAGAGGCAAAATGTGAGTTGGGGCAAAAGAGCATAGAACAGCTGCTAGGAAGTATGGATTTTACTAGGTAGGTGGTAAGGAATGTGGAAAATTTGCATAAGGGACGGACACTATCACACTGGCAGTCGGGCAGGTTAATCTCTCAGGAGCATGTGGGATAAACTGGATTAAAGCAAGCAAGATGTGTTACTTATGTTTCCAGTGCTCCAGTAAAGTTTACCGAAGGGCTCAGATTTCAGAAACTGCTTCTGAAGGTCTTTAAATGACACAGCAGTACTGCATTTAATGTAGTAGTAAATGGTTTAAAACTTGGTTTGAATCCCAGGTTACTTGCCAGCTGTGTGACCTTGGGAAGTCACTTAACCTCTTTGTAAAACAGAGTTATTAAACAACTACATTAACAGGGTTTTTTGAGAAGATAAAATGAGAACATATGTGGGAAAACACTTGGTAGATTACAAAGTGGTACATATGTTGGTACTTTCTATTTCCAGGGTTAAAGTGACTTTCCGTGGGCTCCCTGCAGGCAGGGAGGATGGCAATGGGAGCCTGACATTGGGTCTCAGAGGCACTCACCTTCCAGGTCCAGGGCTGCGGCCGCTGTCAGACACCCTTCACAGGAGCAGATGGTGCTCACAGTTGGGACCCTGTCAGTGCCCAAGGACACCGAGGGCCCTGCTGGGTTCCCACCTGCAAGCTCCCTTCCTAGACAATGCACCTGTGCTCCAGCTTCTGGGGCCACCAGCGTCTGCCAAGAACAGGTCACGTCTGCAAAGGGAGATATGATAAAGCCACAGCTCAATGTACAGATGCTCTTACAAACTCATAATATTAACAAATGTGACTTGAGCACTCAAGAGGTCCCAGGCACTGTGTTAGGTGCTGGGGATATAGTAGAGAACAAAGCAGACTTTGCATAAGGGAGTAACAGAGCTTCTGCCCCTGAAGCTCATAGTCTAGTCTAGTGGAAGGCAAAACACTGAAGAAATTACTCCATATTTTTAATGGCCATTGGGTTTCTTTTTTAAAGATAAAGCTGTAATATTTATTAAGGTATAATTTTATATGATAAAAAGCACAGATCTCATATGTTCAATTAGGCAAGTTTTGACACCTATATACACTCATGTAACCACCATCCAAAGTAAAATATAGAACATTTCCAAAACCCCTAGTTTCCCTTGTGAGTGCTTCCTCTCTGTTAATATTACCCCATAAGGGCAACCACTGGTCTGATTTTTATCACCACAGCTTAGCTTTCCTGTTCTGGGACTTTATATACATGAAATCACAAAAAATGTACTCTTATATCTGCTTCTACTGCTTGGTGTAATTTTGTTTTCTTAGCTCCGTCCCTGTTATTGCACGTATCAATAGTTCATTCCTTTTTAGTGCTAAATAGCAATCTATTGTATGACTGTTTCACAGTTTGCTTATTCTTCATCTGTTTCTGGTCTTTTGGGTTGTTTTCTAGATCTTTATTTTTCCCTAAGACTGTTATGAACATTTTTGTACAAGTCTTTTTTGTAGACGTGTGCTGTCATTTATTTTCAATAAATACCTAGGAGTAGAATTTCTGGGCCCTAGAGAGGTATGTGTTTAACTTTATAAAAAACTGCCAAAGACTCCTCTGGTGGTTGTGCCATTTTGTACCCCCACCAGCCTCTTTCATTTTAGCCACTCTAGTGAATGTGTAGTGGTTTTTCATTGTGATTTTACTTTGTATTTCCCCGATGATGCATGATGCTGAGTCCCATTTCAAATGGCTTATTGGCCATTTGTATATCTTATGTGTGAAGTGTCTGTTCAAATCTTTTGCCATTATTAATTTATGGGAGTTCTTTATATATTCTGAGTAACAGTCCTTTGTCAGATATGTGTAATGAAAATATTTTTGCATTCCATGACTTGCCTTTTCATTCTCTTAACAATGTTTTCAAAGAGCAGACATATTTAATTTTGAAGAAGTGCATTTTATTAATTTTTCAGGTGCTTTATTTTAGTGCTTTTTGTGTTCCGCCTAAGAAAACTTTGCCTTCCCTAAGATTGCACACATATTCTCCTGTGTTTTCTTCTAGAAACTTTTGCATCTAGGCATATGATCTTTCTTGCATTAAATTGTTTGGGTGGAATGAAGTAGGGATTAAGGTTCATTTTTTTCCCATGTGGGTATACAAATACTGTTACCCAGGAGCAGCTGTCAACCGGTGATTAATGGAAATTGTCATAAAAATACCCCAGCTCCCTCACTCCTCATGTGGGATAACTCTGAGATTTGTGTAATACCCTGTTTCCTAAATTCCCCAGTGGGATCAAGCTCATTACCCATCATGGTAACTGGCTTGGTAATGATTCTTTCTGGGCTAACTTCCCTTTCTCCCTCCCCTACCAGTTATTCCTGGGATCACCTCTCAAATAAATTGCTTGTGCTTGAATCCTTGTCCCAGGGTCTGCTTCTGAGGGAAACTAAACTAAGACAGGGACAAACAAGACAGACATCCCTGACCTCATGTATTTAGCTTTAAGATAGTTACATACAAGATGATAGTGTAAGAGGCATCTGGAGGAGAGAGAAGTCATTCTCACGTCCAAAGGAGACCCTCCAGGGAGGGGGAGGAGGGGATGGATAAATCCACACCTAACGGATGCTGTGCGCTCTATCCGGAGGGTGGGCGCGTTTGTCAGGTGGTGCAAAGGCAATTTATGTAACCAAAGCATTTGTACCCTGGTAATACTCTGAAATAAAAAATTTTAAAAAATAAAACAATAAAAAGTAGCCCCTCAAATGCTTTGCTGACTAACAACAGCTGAACAACAGCAATTGTGGTCAGAACTAATAAATGACCAGTGACCATGAGTTAACACATCCCCCTCTTTGGAGACTGTTACTGGTTAGAAAAACCTTGCCCCTGAAGTTTTAAAAAAAAGAAAAAGTCATTTATTTCACTGAACATCTTTTTCATCCAAAATCCTTTTACTGTGTAATTCTATTTTACAGATGGCATAAATAACACAGAGAGATGCTAGCTGCGTGGGTAAGTCAGCATCATTGTTGGAGGCAGGCTGCAGGACTGGTTTTGGAATCCTAGCATACCCCTTTCAAAGCAGACTAGGGACCCCATACATCACTTCTCCCTAGCACAGTGAGTCAGCAAAGGAAGTGATGGCTTCAGCCTCCTTGGATACTGTAGATGACAAGATGACAGGCTTTGCTCTGCCTGCTGTGTCCCTCAGCAACAGCTCTGGGACACCACGCAGAGTGGTTGAGAACTGCAGAGCAATGTTAGTGACTTTGGGGGTTTCCCCAGAAGAGCCCTGTTTGCATCGGTCAAGCCAGATGAACTTGGTTCATCACGTTAGAGCCAGGGATGCTGTGTAAGAAGGGGATGTTCCCACGGCGCTTTGCACTCACTACTAGAAAGCAATTATTTTCACGTTTCTACTCTGTATATTTCATGTGCAAAAACCAACTGCTCCATTGCATGTAACTGAAGGGATTGCGGCGTGACCAGGCACAGACAATCCCAACTTGTGCACAGGCTGCTGATCACCGGCACACCATGAAGAGATTAACATTGACTTTTCCCGTTTATTAAAATCACAGAGAATAATAAACTGGTAAAAAATATTTGCCAGCTGGTAATTTTGGGAGCACATTTTACAACGGTAGATTAGAGTCAGAAAAAGGAATTTAAAGCAAATCCTAAAGAAAGACTATGAACACACACTTTGAAGAATGGGACCGTATATTATTTATGTTGGAATCCAGAGTTCCTGGCACGTGGTGGGTTCTCAATTTTTTAAAAATGAAAAGACTGAAAATTTTAATGTAGAAGCAAGAAAGGGACAATTTAAAAATCACTTTGAGTGTATAAAAGGGCTAACTGGGGAAATGGTTAATAACCCTTTCCCATCCTACCTCTACACAGTTGGAACGAGAAGAAACATATTCACACATGTCATAAGGTATCTGAGCTAATGTTAAAGAGGAAATTTTTGTGTTTCCAAATCTTAATCTAATAGTTGCTCTACCAGGGGAATTTCTAACCTGGATGCCTACAAATATATCGTCAAATACAGAAGCATAGAATCTCTAGAAATCTCTCCCAATTTGAGGCATCGCTTATTCCATCATCTGTTGCCTGATCCTGGAGAAGTCATTGAACTCACCTCTGTAGAGTGAAATTTAAAATTTACACCTCAGAGGGCAGATGAAAGCATCATAAAGAAAATGCTTTGTGCTGGGAGTGACTCAGCAGCAGCATTTTTGAGCTTAGTGGTTGGGAATATTTTGAATAATTTAGCCTGCAGCCATCGCAACTGTACCTCCAACAGATGTTAGGTTAGGGCTGGCTGAGGCTGGGAGGTCAAAGTTTTAGGGCTGCTTGTACCGTTTCTGTACACCAAAGGCTTTAGCTGTGAGGGCATTCATGTTTCCCAATGAAAATCCTTTCTCCAGGCGATAATTCTAATGCTAAATTGAGAGACCCGAGGAAGAGCTGATTTTTTTTTGGAGTGGTCATATCAGTTCGACTAATTTGTTCATTCATTTATTCAGTAGGTATTTGTTGGACTTACTCTGTGCCAGACACTAACAAGGTAACAGAGATACAAACATGAATAGGACACAATTCTTCTCCTGAAGACGCTTACAGTCTAGTAGAGGGACAGACACAAACACAAACAATTTGTAATATAATGTGAAAAATGTTCAATAAAGATAGGAAAGGGGGAGTGATACATTCAAACAAGAGCAGTTAAGAAGGTGTGCAGAAAGGTGGACTCTTTTCCTTGGGGGTGAAATTCACATAACATGAAATCCATTACTTTAACCATTTGAAAGTGTATAATTGCAACGTACATTCAGTACATTTACAATGTTGTGCACCCATCACCACTGTCTAGTTCCAGAACATTTTCATCACCCCAAAAGAATGCCCATACCCATTAACAGTCATCCCCACCCTCCAGCCCTGGAAAGCACCAATGTGCTTTTTGTCTCTATGGATTTGTCTATTCAGGATATTTCATATAAATGGAATCATGCATACATACATACAATCATACAATGGCCTTTTGTGTTTGGCTTCTTTTACTTAGCATGTTTTCAAGACTCATCCATGTTACAGCAGGTATCAGTACTTCATTCTTTTTACTTCTTTTTAATGGATGAATCATATCCTATTGTACAGATATACCAATGTCGTTTATCCATTCATCAGTTGGTAGGCATTTGGGCTGTTTCCACCTCAGTGGGGACTCTTGAACATTGCTTTATTTATTTTAGGATAAAAATGTGTTTTTTATTGTCTAATAAAGCAAGCAATAGAGGCTTCCAGGCAGCATAGTACACTTAAGTTTACTCCTCAACAACTTCTTCCATCTGCAAATGCATAACAATGACAAGTCAAATAGAAGAGATGACTCAAAAGAGATAGCTGGGATCAAAGGCAAGGCAAGCATCTCTGGTGCCATAAATCTACAGCAGTGAGCAAGGTTGAAGCCAGGGGCATGCTGGGCTCCAGGTCTGGACCCAGACAGCAGTGGCAGGGAGAACAACTCCAGCAGAGAATCAGGGACCAAACAGCTCCACACAAGGCACAGCATGGATTCAGGCTCCCTGCATGAAGCCAGGAGCCGGAGTGGGGTGCTTCTACTTTGAAAGGGGATTAAAAAGGCTGCAACCTGCTGCTCAGGATAACTGTTTTCAGGAAGATAGGAAGTGAAGGAGGCAGGTAGACAGACACAGCCTCACGAGCAGGACCTGAGCAAGCCTCCTGCAGGCTCTGGGGATGGATGTCCCCAATGTTGCACAGATGGACACCTCTATCGGACTCAGTCCTAGACTGGGGCCTGGGGGCCTAGGAGAAGGCAGTGGCACAGCACTCTGCTGCTAGAAAGTAAAGGAAGGGTGAAGAAAAGCAGAAAGATTCCCTCTTAAAATGACCCCCAAAATCAAAATCTAAAACACACAAGGAAATACAGTTCTGGCAAAGATGATCAACAAAATTAATAATAGGAATACCAGCTCACTTCTGACAAAACTTAATTGTATAGAACAGACTGACAAAAATGCTATAAAATGATTAATATTATTACAACCTGCAACGACATGGATGAATAACGTAATATTGAACAAAAGAAGCCAGACGCAAGAGTACATAAATACTTACATCGATATAATGTGTAAAAACAGGCAAACTGATCTGTGGTGTCAGAAGGCAGGATAGTGGTTACCCTTGGAAGAGAGCCTAAGATGATGCTGGAAATGTGTTATTTCGTGACTTGGGTGCCTGTTACGTGGGTGCCTTCTCTTTGAGAAAAGACATGGTGCTGTTCATACAATCAGTCCTCATTATTCCCTGATTCTGTATTTGCAAATTTACCTACTCAATGAAATCTATTTGTAACCCCGAAATCCACACTCACTGAGATTTGTGGTCATTTGCAGACATACACATTAGGGGGAAGAATTGAAGTCACCAGATGCACATGTTCCCAGCTGAGGTCGGATAAGGCAGCTCTCTGCCTACTTGTTTCAGTTCTCATACTGTAAATATGTGTCCTTTTGCAGTCTACTTAGTGCCACATTTTTTGCTGTTTTGTGCTTTTTCATGCGATTTCACTGTTTAAAGTGGCCCACAAGCACAGTGCTGAAGTGTTCTCTAGTGTAAGTGCAAGATTGCGCTGTGCTTTAAGGAGAAAATACATGTATTATAAGCTTCACTCAGGTCTGAGTTATGGTGCTCTTGGCAGTAAGTTTGATGTTAATGAATCAACCATGTATATTAAATAAGGTGTCTTTAAACGGAAACACACACAAAACAAGACTGTGTATTGATTGGTTGATGAAACTCTTGTTACCAGAGGCTTGCAGGAGCCTAATTCCACAATGGTTCAGAATTCACTAATTCAGTGTTCTTGGTGATTTTATAGAACACAACTTCCACAAATAATGAGAATCAACTGTATATAATTTTTGTACTTTTATATATGTTATACTCCAATTAAAACATTATTCATTTAAAAATTTAAACAATTGTTGGGTGCAGTGAGACAAGCCAGTGGTCCTAGCTACTTGGGAGGTTGAGGCAGGAAGA
>NW_012139969.1:2129372-2132685 GCF_000956105.1 Propithecus coquereli
TAAGAAACAATGGTAAACAGAAACCATGCATAGTCCTGTTCTAAAAATTCAAATATATTTTAAATATATTCAAATATATTTACATATTCACAAAAATGTGAATAGATTATAGTCACCTATTAAAACATAAATTATCAGATTGGATTTTTAAAATCTACCTATATGCTAGAGTCAATTATATTACATAAAATTATAGTTAAAGAGTTATCAACTACAAGAATATCAGACTATATATAAAAAACCCCAATTATCAGACAAAAACAGCACACACATCCAGAAAAGTAAAAGATCAATATAGTAAAACATCAAAAAAAGAAGTAGTAAAAACAAAGGAATAACTTAAAAGACTAAATGTATTGTCATATTAATAAATGTAGCTATCAACTCGGCTAGGGGGAAATAAAGACTATGAGTACAAAGCGAAGTGGAGGAGAGATTTCAACACGTTTCCAAAGAGAAAAAAACTACAGGAGGAAAGGTAATTGGTCGAGTAGGGCAAGGGAAGCTGCAGCCTGGAGCATATTAGGGGAAAGATATGGCCTAGAAGAAAGCTACCATGTCTGGCAGAGATGCCGTGTGTCCCCAGAGGGCAGGAGTGATATGTGGGGCTGAAACAGATGGGTTAATTGAATTTCTATAAATGAAACATTCTCTCAAAACTTGAATGTAAAACAGCCAGCTATAGGGCATCTCTCCCCAGGCAGAGGATTCTTCCATAGAGAAATGGAATAACTCCCTTTTATCTGGCATTTGGGGGCCACTAGGAGTAGAAGCAAACTTCCTACCTTCCTAACTTACCTAAAGCAAAGTTCACCAATTCTAATGCCCAACCAGAATATTATCATTTCAATGGCTTTTTAGTGCCTCACTCTTAAATAAAAACCAACAATATTATCAGACCTCTGACAAAAATCTCCACCATAAAAAAGAGACAAGAAGAAAGGATAAATGATCCCAGAGAAAAGAGACACCTAGAGAGGAGAAGAAAAAAAAAATAACTAAAATCTTCAGAGAGACACAAGAAACTATTACATCTATAAAACAAGAACAGGTTGCTATGGAAAAAAAAGCAATTAGAGGAAAGAGAGTGTTCTTAGAAAATTAAAGATAAGCTGGACAAGTATAAAAGAAAACAGAAGAATTGGAAAATAAAACTGAGGAATTCCTCCAAAAAGTAGAACAAAAAGCCAAAGAGATAGAGCACATCAAAGAAAAGATGAGAACAATCTGAGAGCTCCAGTGGGATCCCACTCAGTCATTCTGACCTATGTACAACCTGGAAATGTGAGGGGTTAACATCCCATGGGGCAATCCTTGACCACTGGAATCTGGGAGCACGTGGGTAAATGAGTTCATCTCCTATCCTTGGGGCTAACATTCCATGGTGTTTTCCATGTGGTTCTCAAAGGAATCTCTGGTGAGATCAAGCCCCATTAGAGTAGCCTACAGTGTGACCAGCTAGAACAGATACTCATCCTTGGATTGGCTTTCTTCTTTCCCTCTTCCTAGGCCTCCCACCTCTATCTCCTGGGATGACTTCCATAAATAAATTACATGCATGCGAGACTCTGTCTTGACCTACTCTTTTGGAGGGAATCTAAGATAAATTCAAAAAGATCTTTCACTATTACAAAAAATCCTGCTTTGTGTTTTAATATATTTCCTCGTGATCATGTGTGAGTTATTCTGTAGGGTATAAAAATAGGACTGTTGAATTACATAATGTGTGCCTTTCAATTTTAGTACAATAGCCAAGTTACTTTCCCATATGGTTTCACTAATTTACTTTGTTGTCCACACTGTTGAAAATTCCCATTTTTTCACATTATCTTTAATACTAATGTTGTCTGATTTGAATTGTATTAATAGTATTTTATGGTTTTAGTATTTTAATTTAATTTAGTATTTTATGTTTTTGGTATGCATATCCTTGACCACAAATGAAATTAAGCCTCTCTTCATAAGTTCATTGCCTGTTGTATTTTCTTCTTATGTGATTTGCTGATTTATACCCTTTGTCCATTTTCTCTTGGATTTGTTTGTCTTTTTGTTATTGATTTATAGAAGTTCTTCATATATTCTAGGTACTAATCCTTTGTCTGTTAAATATGTTATGAATATTTTCTCCTGATGTTTTACTTGTCTTCCAATTTTGCCTGTGATACTTAGTTTTTACATTTAATGTAATCAAATCTATTTTTCCTTTTATTGTTTGTGATTTTTTTTGTCTTGTTTAAGAAATCTTTCTTTTTTTGGAAGTTCATAATGATATTTACTATTTTCCTTTCATAGTGTTACAGTTTGGCTTTATGTTTATGTCTTATTACATCTGGAATTTATTTCCATGAATGGCATGAGCAGTAACTGTTTTTTCAGCTAACAAGCATTGGGAAGAAGCTTTATTTTGCATTGAAAAATGTTCTTTGCAAAGACATCTTGGTATTTTGCATGATGTACATTTGTCCGATGTAGAAATGGCAGAAAGGTAGAAAAGGATGGGGAAGCATGAAGAAGCCAGGGATGGTAGAGGAATTTCACATTCTATCCAAATGTGAGTACTGTGACCTTGTTTGGATGAATAAATCATACAGAAACCACTTTGAAAATATTTACAGTGGTTCTCAATTATCTACAAGTGGCACATTAGTGAATATTTTTGGATTCCCTCACTTCCATTAGGCAGTTGAAATACTCTCAGGGAAATTGTGAAAACTATGAAAAGGGAAAATAAGTTGCTTCAGTCTGAACCAAATACAACGAGAAAAGGAGGTCTGCAGCAAGAAAATTACATTTCAAAGACTAAGCTAAAGGGTTTGGGAATTTTCTGCTATTTTGGAATAGCTACTCACTCTATACTCATTCACTCAACAAACATGTATCGAGCATCTACTTCATTCCCAAGACAATACTGGGTAGGCCTATGGGAGCTATAGAGATGAGTAAGTCCCTCTCCTTGCTCTTAACAAGCTCCTTTCTAGGCAAAAAGTGAAGTATGTAAGGAAATAAATTTCCATTGTATGCGATAAACACAGTGAAGGTGACTACAGCATGCCCTTCAAACTTAACACAGAGCAGGAGAAATGACTTTTCTAGGTTGGGGATGAGGTAGTCAAGGAAATGTTCCTGGAGAAGCTAAATGTGAGGGACTATTCAAGGGTGAATAGTAGTTGACCAGGTAGACAAGTGGTTGGGTGCGAGGTGCCTTCAAAGGACATTCCAATTGGAGAATGTAGAGAAAACAGACATGTGAGAGGCAATTGTGCCTCCAGGAGGTAAGGGAGGGTCTGAAAATGTCACATGAACAAAATCTATT
>NW_012139969.1:2136755-2176475 GCF_000956105.1 Propithecus coquereli
GTAGTATAGTCATTTTTACAATATTAATTCTCCCAATCCAGGAACATGGGAAGTCTTTCC
Organism: Propithecus coquereli; assembly: GCF_000956105.1. NCBI lineage: Eukaryota > Metazoa > Chordata > Mammalia > Primates > Indriidae > Propithecus > Propithecus coquereli. The sequence goes on from NW_012139969.1 coordinate 2,136,816, forward strand.
ATTTTTTCATATCCTCTTTAATTTCTTCCATCAATGTTTTATTATTTTCCTTGTAGAGATCTTTTGCTTCCTTGGTTAAATTTATTCCTAGATTTTTTTTTTTGTAGCTATTGTAAATGAGATTGCCTTCTTTTTCTGCTAGTTTAATGTTGGTATATGGAAATGCTATTAATTTTTGTATGTTGATTTTTTTATCCTGCAACTTTAATGAATTCATTTATCAATTCTAAGAGTGTTTTGGTGGAGCTTTTAGGGGTTTCTATACAAAATATTATGTTGTCTGCAAGCAGGAACAATTTCACTTCCTTGTTTCTAATTTGTAGGCCCCTTATTTCTTTCTCTTGCCTAATTCCTCCGGCTGTGACTTCCAGTACTATGTTGGATAAAAATGTGAAAGTGGGCATCCTTGTCTTATTCCAATTCTTAGAGCAAAAGCTTTCAACTTTTCCCTGTTCAGTAGGATATTGGGTGTGGATTTGTCATATATGGCCTTCTATTATGCTGAGGTACATTCCTTCTATACCTAATTTGTTGAGAGTTTTTATCATGAAGGGATGTTAAATTTCATCAAATGCTTTTTCTGTAAGCAATGATCATATGGTTTTTATCCTTAATTCTTTTGCTGTTATGTATCATGTTTATTTGCATATGTTGAACCATTCTTGCATCTCTGGGATAAATTCCACTTGATAGTGGTGAATATTTTTAATGTGCTGCTGAACTCAGTTTGGCTGTATTTTGTTGAGGATCTTTTTTTGTTGTTAGAGATGGGGTCTCAGGGGGCCCAGGGTGGGCCCAGGCTGGACTTGAACTCCTACTGTCAACTGATCCTCCTGCCTCAGCCTCCCAAGTTCCTGGGATTATAGGCACATGCCACCGTGTTTGGCTTTTTTGAGGATTTTGTATTTATGTTCCTCAGAGATATTGGCCTATAGTTTTCTTTTTTGTTCTTGTTGTGTTCTCAATGGTTTTGATATCAGGATAATGCTGCCCTCATAGAATGAATTTGGAAGAATTAATTCTCTCCTCTTCAATTTTCTAAAAGAGTTTGAGTAGACTTGGTATTAGTTCTTCTTTAAATGTTTGGTAGAATTCAGCAGTGAAGCCATTAGGTCTTGGGCTTTTCTTTGATGGGAGGAGACTTTTTATTATGAATTTAATCTCATTACTTCTAATTGGTCTGTTCAGGTTTTCTATTTCTTTTTGGCTCAATCCTGTTAGGTTGTATGTGTCTAGGAATTTATCCATTTCTGCTAGGTTTTCTATTAATAATTTGTTGGCATATACTTGTTTGTAATAGTCTCTAATGATCCTTTGTATTTCTGTGCTATCCATTGTAATGTCTCCTTTTTCATTTATAATTTTATTTATTTGGGTCTTTTTCTTTTCTTGGTTGGTCTAGCTAATAGTTTATCAATTTTGTTTACCTTTTCAGAAAACCAACAATTCATTCATTGATCTATTTTTTTTAGTCTCAACATTATTTATTTCTTCTCTGATATTTATTATTTCCTTCCTTCTACTCATTGTGGGTTTGACTTATTCTTGCTTTTCTAGTTCCTTGAGAAGCATTGTTAGATTGTGGAGGGGGAAGGAGAGAATAGAGCACTGTGGCATCTGCCGATGGGCTCGGGTCTGCGCCCGGGGAGGTGCCCCGAGGGGGCTGGGAGCCCGACGCTGAGTCCGCAAGAGGCCACTGCTCACTGGCGGCAGCCGTCTCTGGGCTGGTGTCGGCAGGTCTCTGCAGCCACTCAGGAGCCACCAGCAGTCCGAGATGCAAGGGAGGGGGAAGGTAACCGCTCCACCTACCCTTGTCCCTGGTCTCCAAGCCTCTCGGGACGTTTCTCCTTCCAGTTCTCCTCCGCAACGTCTTCCCGTGGAGTCTCCTGTAGTTTCAGGCACCCTTCCTTCCGACCCTCACCCAATCTATGTTTCTCTGCTAGCTGATTTTTTTCTCTTTCTTCTAAAATTCGTCTCTTTTGCAGAGACACTCTGGCCGCTTTTCTCGTCCGCCATCTTGGCTCCTCTCTCTGCCCATTTTTTAAAATGGATTATTTGGGATTTTTGTTGTTGAGTTGTTTGAGTTCCTTGTATATTCTGGATATTAATTCCTTGTCAGATGGATAGTTTGCAAATAGTTTTTCCCATTCTGAAAGTTGTCTTTTCACTCTGTTGGTTGTTTCCTTTGCTGTGCAGAAGGTTTTTAGTTTGATATAATCCCATTTGTCTATTGTTGCTATTGTTGTCTATGTTTTTGAGGTCTTCTTCATAAAATCTTTGTCCAGACCAATGTCCTGAAGTGTTTCCCCCATGTTTTCTTCTAGTATTCTCATAGTTTCAGGTTTTACATTCAAGTCTTTAAATCCATTTTGAGTTGATTTTTTATAAGGTGAAATATAGGATCTAGTTTCGTTTTTCTGCATGTGGATATCCAGTTTTCTCAGCATCATTTATTGAAGAGACTGCTCCTTCCTCATGAATGTTCTTGGTGCCTTTGTCAAAAATCAGCTGGCTGTAAATACATGGATTTATTTCTGGGATCTCTATTCTGTTCCATTGGTCTATATTTTTATGCCAGTTTTGGTTACTATAGCTTTGTAGTATATTTTGAAGTCTAGTAGTGTGATACCTCCAGCTTTATGGGATTTTGTTTGTTTGTTTTTCCTTAGGATTGGTTTGGCCATTTGGGATATTTTGTGGTTCCATATGAATTTAAGTATTTTTTTCCTGTTTCCATGATGAATATCATTGATATTTTGATAGGGATTGCATTGAATCTGTAGATCACTTTTAGTAGTATAGTCATTTTTACAATATTAATTCTCCCAATCCAGGAACATGGGAAGTCTTTCCATTTTTTCATATCCTCTTTAATTTCTTCCATCAATGTTTTATTATTTTCCTTGTAGAGATCTTTTGCTTCCTTGGTTAAATTTATTCCTAGATTTTTTTTTTTGTAGCTATTGTAAATGAGATTGCCTTCTTTTTCTGCTAGTTTAATGTTGGTATATGGAAATGCTATTAATTTTTGTATGTTGATTTTTTATCCTGCAACTTTAATGAATTCATTTATCAATTCTAAGAGTGTTTTGGTGGAGCTTTTAGGGGTTTCTATACAAAATATTATGTTGTCTGCAAGCAGGAACAATTTCACTTCCTTATTTCTAATTTGTAGGCCCCTTATTTCTTTCTCTTGCCTAATTCCTCCGGCTGTGACTTCCAGTACTATGTTGGATAAAAATGTGAAAGTGGGCATCCTTGTCTTATTCCAATTCTTAGAGCAAAAGCTTTCAACTTTTCCCTGTTCAGTAGGATATTGGGTGTGGATTTGTCATATATGGCCTTCTATTATGTTGAGGTACATTCCTTCTATACCTAATTTGTTGAGAGTTTTTATCATGAAGGGATGTTAAATTTCATCAAATGCTTTTTCTGTGAGCAATGATCATATGGTTTTTATCCTTAATTCTTTTGCTGTTATGTATCATGTTTATTTGCATATGTTGAACCATTCTTGCATCTCTGGGATAAATTCCACTTGATAGTGGTGAATATTTTTAATGTGCTGCTGAACTCAGTTTGGCTGTATTTTGTTGAGGATCTTTTTTTGTTGTTAGAGATGGGGTCTCAGGGGGCCCAGGGTGGGCCCAGGCTGGACTTGAACTCCTACTGTCAACTGATCCTCCTGCCTCAGCCTCCCAAGTTCCTGGGATTATAGGCACATGCCACCGTGTTTGGCTTTTTTGAGGATTTTGCATTTATGTTCCTCAGAGATATTGGCCTATAGTTTTCTTTTTTGTTCTTGTTGTGTTCTTGATGGTTTTGATATCAGGATAATGCTGCCCTCATAGAATGAGTTTGGAAGAATTAATTCTCTCCTCTTCAATTTTCTAAAAGAGTTTGAGTAGACTTGGTATTAGTTCTTCTTTAAATGTTTGGTAGAATTCAGCAGTGAAGCCATTAGGTCTTGGGCTTTTCTTTGATGGGAGGAGACTTTTTATTATGAATTTAATCTCATTACTTCTAATTGGTCTGTTCAGGTTTTCTATTTCTTTTTGGCTCAATCCTGTTAGGTTGTATGTGTCTAGGAATTTATCCATTTCTGCTAGGTTTTCTATTAATAATTTGTTGGCATATACTTGTTTGTAATAGTCTCTAATGATCCTTTGTATTTCTGTGCTATCCATTGTAATGTCTCCTTTTTCATTTATAATTTTATTTATTTGGGTCTTTTTCTTTTCTTGGTTGGTCTAGCTAATAGTTTATCAATTTTGTTTACCTTTTCAGAAAACCAACAATTCATTCATTGATCTATTTTTTTTAGTCTCAACATTATTTATTTCTTCTCTGATATTTATTATTTCCTTCCTTCTACTCATTGTGGGTTTGACTTATTCTTGCTTTTCTAGTTCCTTGAGAAGCATTGTTAGATTGTTTATTTGAAGTCTTTCTACCTTTTTGATGTAGGTGTTTATTGTTATAAACTTCCCTCTTAATACTGTTTTTGCTGTACTGCATAGATTTTGGTATGCTGTACTTCTCTTTTCATTTGTTTCAAGAAATTTTAAAATTTCCTTCTTAATATCTTTATTGACCCATTGGTCATGTTGTTTAATTTCCATGAATTTGTACAATTTTGAAAGTTCCTCTTGTTGTTGATCTCTAGTTGTATTCCATTGTGGTCAGAAAAGAACTTGATATGATTTCAATTCTTTTAAATTTGTTGAGACTTGTTTTGTGGCCTAACGTGGTCTATCATAAAGAATTTTCCATGTGCTAATGAAAAGAACGTGTATTCTGCAGCTATTGGATGAAATGTTCTATAATCAACTTTAAGTCAATTTGGTCTAAGTGCAGTCTAAGTCCAGTGTTTTTCTTGCTGATTTTCTGTCTGGATGATTTGCTGGACAGCTTTTTGGACAGCCAGATCTGGTCCACATATGTCCCTACAATAAATATCCTTTCTTTCTAAAGTAACCTCATGACTCAAAGTCTCACACTCAAGCCCCATGCACCTGCCCATGCATACATGTAGTGTGCAAAGTAATGGAGGGTTGAGTAGCATAACATTTCAGGGAACTTGTAGAAGTTTAGGGTAACCTGGAGTGAGGTATAAGGGAGGTCATACGAGTTAACATTTATTGAGTGCTTACAACGTATCAGGAGCTGTTTTAAGTGCATTATAAATATAAACTAATCTAATCTTCAAAAGAACCTCAATAAGTACTATTAGTCCCATTTTATCCACAAGGAAACCCAGGCACAGAAAGATAAAGCAACGTTTCAAATTTGCCCAGCTAGTAAGTGACAAAGGATTTGAATGCAGGCAATTTGGTTATAGAGCCCTCAAACATAGCCACCAAGCCAGAGATGTTGCTGTAGAGGTAGGTAGGGGACAGATCATGAAAGACCTTGTATGCCTCGCTAAGGAGTCTACATAATTCAACAGAGCAGTTCTGCATTTATCTCCTTTACATATTACACTTCTGTTTGAAGATTTCATTTAGATACAGGGTTATGCTTCTAAGACTGCTGTAGGTAATGGCAATGACTGAGGAATTTTGAGCTAGAGGGTGATGTTGCCTGACTTGCCTTTTAGAAAGATCATGCTGGCAGAGGTGTGGAGAATGAATTGGTCGTTTCTACAACCAGAGATAGGGCTGGCGCAATGGTCCAGGTGAGAGATGAAGAGGTTTGCTGTAGAACACGTAGTAGGGATAGAAAGCAGAAATGGGTGTGAGATATATTTAGGAGGGGGAATCAACAGGACTGAAAAGACTGATTGAATGTGAGGACAGAGAGAGAAGTAGGGGTCCCGAGTAACCTGGATCTGTGCCCTCCATGCATACTCAAGGGCACATTTCATACATGTGCACATTCATTGGCATGTACACACTGCAGAGAGGCGCATTATTAACTCTGGATAAGAACACACATACTCAGATTCACAAATGCATTTCCACAGTAGGCGATGTCACTCATTGCCACATCTGCAAAGCTCCTGTTGTCTTCTTACTCTCTGCCAGAATCCTGTTCTGAAATAAAATGTTGTTCCATCTATTACAAAGAGATTTATTATAGATCTATCTAAATGGTGCTAAGCTTGGGGTATACTGTCCCACCCCTCCACAAGGGAAGGTTTGAAAATGTGTGGAGGCAGTTTTAGTTGTTAACAATGACCCAGGTGTGCTATTGACCTTTAGTGCTCAGGGACCAAAGTTGCTAAACATTGTGCAATAAAAAACTGTCCTGCCCAAAATACCAACGGCATCACCTCTGAGAAATACTGGAAGAACTTTGTAGGCAAAGAGCCCTAGATTTGAACCTCAGCTTACCAGCTGGGACAACTTAGCATCTTTGAGCTTTAGTTTCTTCACCTACAAGATGGGAATCTATTACCTTCCTCTTAGGGTTCCTATGAAGATTCAGCGAGACAGCACAGTGCCTGACATACATGGAGTTCTTGGTAAGACTGCTTTCCTTTCTTTGTTTAGCATCACAGCCCTTTTCTTGGCTTCCTTTTATGGGTCATGAACGAGTATGCTCATTTCTGAGAAGCAAATGTTCTTCTTGACCCCCTCATGATCCTGGGTGCATGGCAGGCCTGTGCAGTCCACTTCAGGGGTAAGTGATTGACAGCAAAATGTCCCTTGAAATAACTCATGAACAGCTTGTGGAAGTTGAGCTGTCAGAAATTCCAGCTCAGGAAGAGCTGTTACCAGCCCTAGAGGCTGTCAGTCCATTATATTTATAGAGACAGGGGCAGTGTGGATGAATGGAGGGTTCAAGCCCAAAATGAGGGTAAAATTATGGAGACATCAGTGGCTATTTCCTTACTTCAGAAATCAGAGCGCTCGTTTTCCTGGAGGGGCATTTGTAAGCTCCTGGGGTTTTCAACCAGTCTCTTGAGATGGTAGTAAGAAACGCTTGTCATCGATTCACTCCGTACTGTGTGCCAAGGCCTGAGTTAGAAACTTTATTTACACTGTCTCTGAATGTTCATAACCAATTTTGGAGGCAGTTCTTGTATTACTCATTTTATAGATATGAACACTGAAGCTTGGCCAGGTGGAGTAGCTTGCCCAAGATGGCACAGCTGTAAATGAATGACCTCATTTTGACATTGGTTTGTCTTGATTCCAATGCTGTGTCTCTTCACTAAATACAACAGAGGACCAAGGAGACTTTTGCTGGATTTCATTTTTGTTCTCTTAGGCCATGCTTCCACTGGTGTTTGACAGTGACAGTCCTGATCAGCCTTGAAGCTGTGTGTGTCTGGTGGTGGGATTTCTTGTACTGGCACAGTGATGGGTGGGTGTGAGTGAGGAGCCCCTGGCTAGTGGGTGCCCAGCACTGTTGGGTGGAGGCGGGCCGGACAGTTTTACACGACACTCCAGGCTAATGGTGCCTGCTAGGTAATAATGACTGTAATTGTGGCTGAGGTCACCAATGCAATGTAATAGCCAGTGACACACACACTCCCTGTTGTTTGGGTGCCCACTCAGATTGACTGATAACTGTGTCATACTGCTCATTAAATATTTTTAATATTACCCTTAATTGTAGTATCAGGTTAAAGCTGATTTCAGAATGCTGGTCTTGTTCTATACATTACTACGCAAAAATCTAGTAAAAGAGGTTTGTTACTTTTTCTGCATAAAGAACATATTATTATGAGTATAAAAGAGCATTTTTACATTTATGGTTTCTGAACTTCCCAAAGAAATACAAGTTTATTCTAAAATTCTGGAACATGCTTAAATAGATTAATTTGTTACCTGCCCAGCCAGTGTTCATTCCCTTCTCTCCCCTTCCTAATGATACTCAGACTTTTTTTCAGGCATCTGCCCCTCCCCATCACAGCCCATCTGTTTTGAGTGGGCCCTGCTTGGGCTAAGATTGATTAGGATGATTCAGACGTGGAGGTGTGACATGGTGTGGCCAAGGAGACTCAAGCGTCAGCTGTCTGGAGTTTATGGGAAAAAAATTTCCTCTTATCCTGCGGGAGAGACCAGAAGAGGCGTACCCTCCCTGGGCAGTACGTGGATGTGGATGTGCAGCCTGGAACCGCCGTAGCCATTCTGGTACGTGAAGGAGCCAGCCTTGGGAGAAAGCCTGAGCCGTGGGAAGCAGAGCAAGAAGAGGGAGGAAGCCAGTCCCTGACGGCATCGCTGAACCAAACCTCTGAACCAAATCAGCCTGAAGCTCGGTCTACCTCTGGCCTTTTCAGTTATGGGAGCTAATAAGTCACCTTTATTTTTCAAGTCAGTTCAAAGTGGGTTTTCCATTTCTTGCAACTGAAAGCATCCTAAGTGATACATTACTGAGATTGTTTTTTTCAAAAAAGAAAATGAAACTAATCTCCCATAATTCTACCAATCAGTTTTGTTAGCATTTTAACATATTTTCTTAAACCTTTTTCCACCATTGTAGCTTCTATATATATTTCACAGATAAGACGGTCCATGCAGTTTTGTGTCCCGCTTTCTCTTCCGCGTTCTAGCATGAGCATTTCTCCTTGCCATTAAGAATTCTTTGTATCTTTTTTTTTTCCAGTATGGTAAAAAGCATGTAACATAAAATTTACCATCTTGACCATTGTTAAGTGTATAGCTCAGTAGTATATTCACGTTGTTGTGAATCAGATCTCCAGAAGTTTTCCATCTTGTAAACTGAAACCCTGTAGCCATTGGTCAACTCCCCCCTCCCCCAACCCCCTGGCTCTAAGTATAATTTCAACGGTTGCATTATGTTATATCATTTGGCTTTATACAAAATCATTCTCCCCTTTTGTTGGGTATTTTAAGTTGTATGAAAATTTTTTATTTTTTCATGTGTTTCTTCTAAGCATCCCATGGGTGTCACGTGGCCTGATACCTGGGACAAATTTTATATTAATTTCTTAGTTTGGGTTTCTGGACCATCAAGGAGTATAAATTCAAACAACAAGCCCATGTCAGGTACAGATCTATGATTACAAATTCTCAAAGGATATATATATATTTTTTAATTATTATTATTATTTTTGTTTTGCCCAAGCAAAGAAGGATAAGCTTTTTGACATCTCCCTTTGTGTAGGTGGTGAAGGTGGAGACTTTTTCTCGCCTACTGTAGTGTACATGTTAGTGACACACCCACATCCTATGAGCACTGTCGTTACCATACAAACCCACGCATCCCACTGTACACACCTGGCCTTTCTATCTGCGGCTTTCCCTAGGCTCATGCATGGGTGGGCAGACGTGCTGGGGAGTGAAGCTCCCTGGGACTGATTCTTAGCCAGTGATGAATGGGAGGAGAAGCGTTGACTCCCAGGTGTCCACAGTGGAAACCTGCTCATTAATACAGCCTTTATTGATCCTTTCCCTTCCTTATTTCTCTTCTCTGTCTCTGTCCTAGTGCTGTCTGGGAACACCTTCCAAGTAAGTCCCTTGTACTCAAATCCTTTTCTCATTCTAAGAAAACTGGTGCCAAAGTGATCCCATGAAGCAGATCCTCAGAAGGATTCTGAAATTATACCATTTGCCAACCAAATGTCAGCCAGCAGTAAGGGGTGGTAATACCAGCTCTCATGCTACAGAATCGCATTTAATAAAACTCTCACCTGTAGGTTGGGATGGGATACAGGTGGAAGGGGATGCAGTGCTCATTCAATAGCACTAGCACTCGAAAGAGATGGGGGCAATGGCAATTATAGGGATGGCAGAGTTGTTTGGCTATTGCTAACCACCATAAAAACCCCAAATAGCAAGCTCATGTCAGCCTACTATCACGTCTGGATACATTGTGAAGGCCACAGGGCCTGCATGGCGATGTTTAAAGTGACCCACATCTCCTGCAGCTAAAGGACAGATTGTGCTAAAAATCAGGCCAAGATTTGATTGCGGAAGTGGTGGAGTCACAAAGGAAGATGAAGTCACAGCTCTAACAAGTCTCCTGGGCCAAAATCAGGGCCCTAGTCAGGTGAGATCAAAACCCTGATGCCTGGGATATTTGGGTGGATGCCTTCAAGAATCTGGAACCCTCTGAGCCAGCAGGTGTGCCCCTCCCCGCTCCACTTCCACTTATTAGGATGACAGCCTCCCGTTGTCACCCTGCCTTGCTTCTAGATTGATAAGGAGGGTCAGTCTCGGCATGGCTGAATCAAGAAGTTTTGTTCTTGCCATGAAATAACAGGGAACACTCTCCAAAAGAGCTGCTGAACCTGACTAATGTGTGGGAGAACACGTGGTAATGGATCCCGAAACTGCTGGATCAAGGAGGTTGGAAAATAAGGCTGGATATGGAAGATTTGATGCTATGGAGACACACCAATGGCTTTGGATTTAACATCGTGGGAAGGATGCCTGGAGCCGGTCCTAATATGGAATGGCTCTTTGAAGTCTGGAACCAGCAATAGTCTATAGGAAATAACAGGGAGATGCCTTAGCAGAGCTATGAGGAAGAGGAGGTCAAAATCCTCAGAAAGGTGAGCGTGTTAGAATGGAGTTATTAGGTAATTCCAGAGAACCCTGCAGCTGACTGTGTTCTCTGGGACAGCCCAGAAGACATTTCTTTCATTAAAATAATGAAGACTACGCCAGGGAGAGGGCTCAGTGGTGGTTGTCCTCTGTGGGCCAGGGTTGATGGCAAGAGACGTTCTGTGGAACTGGAGTTCCTAGTGTCAATGAGATGATAGGATTCTGGAACAGCACAGGCCAAGAGCAGCACTTATCTGTCAGAGACAATGTGGATGTAATTACCATGATGAACAGCAAGGCCAGAAGGAAGTCCAGGGCCCTAACCCACAGGGCTCCAGAGCAATGGCTAATAAACAATGGTGTTTCTAGGCGTGAGACAAGTGGATGGCCAATGAGGCTGTGGCTTAACTTTTATGATCCAAATTGGTGAAGAGAGGATGAGCAGAAGATTGATTGCAATGGAAAAATATCATGCTCTCTCACTGTTTTCCAGACCCAAGCCAGCTTTTAGAGAACTTGACTGAAGGGGCTGTGCCCCCTTGAAGAAGGACCCTGCAATGTCACATCAAGTGTATGCAGTGGGTGTTTCCTCAGTCCTAACCCAAGAGGGACCTATAGTCATTTACCACAGTAATTGTGGAATGAGAGCAGGGGGCTGTCCAGATTTTTTTTTTTTTTTTTTTGAGACAGAGTCTCGCTCTGTTGCCCGGGCTAGAGTGCAGTCATGTCATCATAGTTCACTGCAACCTCAAACCCCTGGGCTCAAGTGATCCTCCTGCCTCAGCCTCCCGAGTAGCTGGGACTACAGGCACATGCCACAATGCCTGAGTAATATTTCTATTTTTTGTTGAGGTGGGGTCTCATTCTTGCTCAGGCTGGTCTCAAACTCCTGGCCTTCAAGCAATCCTCCTGCGTCAGCCTCCCAAGGTGCTAGGATTATAGGCATGAGCCACTGTGTCCAGCTATCCAGATCTTTTAAAAGCTATTGGAAATAGGGTCTGAGCTGACGTTGATACCATGGGGGGCCAAAATGTCATCATGGCCCCCATGCTTAGGGAAGGGGTATATAGAGACCAGGTATTCCATGCAGCCCTGGTCCAAGTACATTTTCCCAGTCCCTGATTGCATAATTGAGATGACTATAATAAGTAGCTGGTTCCCTGGCCTGTGGGGTAAGAGTCATTGTGGTACGAAAGGCCAGATGCAAGCCCCTTAAACTACCCTCCCCAACCAAGATAGTAAATTATAAGTAACACTGCATCATGGGTGGAATAGCAGAGATTTCTACCACTTTTAAGAACCCAAAAATCAGATGGATCAAGGCAAATGATGGTAGATCACCATAAATTTAAACAAGTGGTAGTCCCAATCCCAGCTGTTGTACCAGATTTGGTATCTTTACTGAACAGATCAACATAGCATATGGTACTTGGTCTGCATCTGTTGAGCTGGGGAATATACTATTTTTAATCTCCATTAGGGCCGGGCATGGTGGCTCACGCCTGTAATCACAGTGCTTTGGGAGGCTGAGGTGGGAGGATCACTTGAGCCCAGGAATTCAAGGTTACAGTGAGCTATGATTACACCACTGTACTTCAGCCTGGGTGACAGAGTGAGACCTCGTCTCTAAACAAAATAATAATAAAAAATTAAAAATAAAATAAAATAATCTCCGTTAGGAAAACAGGTCAACAGCAGTTTGCATTTACGTAAGACAGAGAGCAGTACACACCCACTGGTCTTGCCCAGAGCTAGATTAACTCTCCTACTCTCTGTCACAATATAGTCCAAGGGGACTTTGATCATCTTGATTTTCCACAGAGCTTCATGTTGGCCCACTACATTGATGAAATCACGCTAACCAGATCTGGTAAGTATTCTGGAAGCCCTGGTAAGATACATGAATGCCAGAGGGTAAGAGAGAAATCCTACACAATTCAGGGAGCCTACCACACCAGGGGTTTTCAGGTGTCCCATGGTCTGGAGTACACTGGAATGTCTCCACCAGGTAAAGGAGGAACTATTGTGCCCTGTGCCTCCTAGCACTAAAAAGGGGGCATATTACTCATAAGGTCTCCCAAGCACATGCCATGGTCGGGAATATTCTGCAATCCCATTTGTCAGATGGATGGGCAAGCTGCGGATTTTGAATTGCGCCTAGAGGAACAGAGGGCTCTTGGTAGGTCCAGGCTGTGGCAAAAGCATCCTGTCCCTGGGGTCATATAATCCTGTAGAGCCAATGGGGCTCGAGGTATTTGTGGTGGATAAAGGTGCTGCATGGAATTTCTGGCAAGCTCTTTTAGGAAAGTAGCAGATACCCTAAGGTTCTGGAAGAAGGATTTGCTACCTGCAGCAGAGAGGTAGCCATCATCTAAAAAACAGCCCCTGCTATGCCATCAAGCCCTGGTAGAAACTGAGTGCCAGACCATGGGGCATCAGGTGACTATGTGCCTGGATCTGACCTTATAAATCGAGTCCTGTCACATCCACCGAGTCGCAAGCTTGAGAGGCACAGTGGAAATCCAGCACGTGGTGGAACTGGTACATTTGGAATTGGGCCCAGATACAACTGCAGAGCTCAAATAATTTACACTGTGGGATGTCCCAAATCCCCTTGCCACCCACCTCTGCTGTACCGACACCTCTCCCTCAGCTCAGACCTGAGGCCTCCTGGAGAGTTCCATCTGATCAGCTAATGCAAGCAGGGAAACACTGGGCTGTTTTTGAGTGAGTGCCTTGGTTTGTTCTGTTAGCCAAGAATGGTCTGCTGCCCCTCTGCAGCTCCACTCGTGGCTGTGATCCTCCCGGTAGGCAGAGCTCTACGCAGTGTGCCTGGTCATCAAGCTTTGTGCTAGGAAAAGTAGCCTGAGATAAGTGTGTTAGCATTCCATTGCATGGTTATACGACCTTTTGTTTATCCATTTATCAGTTGATAGACATTTGGGGTGTTTCCACCGAGGGACTATTACAGTCATCCCTCGGTGTCCATGGGGATTGGTTCCAGGACATCCCTCCCCCGACAACCAAATCTGCATACTCAAGTCCCCGATATAAAAGGGTGTAGTATTTCCATAGAACCTAGGTACATCCTCCTGTATACTTTAAATCATCTCTAGATTACTTACAACACCTCGTACAATGTAAATGCTGTGTAAGTAGTTGTTCTACTGTGTTATCTTTATTTGTATAAATTTTTACTATTTTTGATTTATTTATTTTTAACATTAATATTTTGGATCCACAGTTGGTTGAATCCAAGGATGCAGGACCCAGGGATACGGAGGGCCAAGTATAAATAATGCTGTTATGAACGTTTACATGTAAGTTTTTGTTTGAATGTGTGTTTTCAATTCTCTTGGGTGGCTTGCTGGGTCATATGATAATTCTATGTTTAACTTTTTGGGGATCTGCCACACTTTTCCACAGTGGCTACACCATTTCACGTGATCATCAGTAATGTGTAGGGTTCCAATTTCTCCACACCCTCACACCCTTACCAGCACTTGTTTTTTGTTTTGTTTTGTTTTGTTTTTAATTACACCCATCCTAATGGGGGTAAAGTGGTATCTCTTTGTGGTTCTGATCTTAATTTCCCTGGTGAATAATGAAAGATTCACTTTTCTTTCTTGTAAGCTTAACCATACATTTTAAAAAATAATGTGTGTCATATTTTATGTCTAAGTACCTATAGTAGGCAGACTCAGAATTCTTGCTCCACCACAACACGGAGTCTTTCTCCACAGTCAAAGATTAATATTAGAGTTCAAAAAGATTATAATTAAGCATGGAGATGCATGGCTAGAGGGAGCAGTGTGTTTTAGGTTACGAAGCATTGGTAATAGGAGAGCATTTCATGTGAAAGTGTCTGACATGCTCCATCACCGATGTAGAAATGAGATGGCTATTAACAAGGCATAGAGTTTGTCGAGGAGATGGGCCACCCAGTCACTACCATACGCTCATTATGGGGGCATATATTGGAGAGATATGGGAGTCACTCGTGCCTAGCTTTGCCTTCGTCCAGAACCTTCTCATGCTCTAGGTTCAATTTATATTAGTGCTATGTTTTGAAATATGGAATTAAAACTATATCCAAGTGACCAACCAGACTACCCCACTGGGTTGTCAGTACGACAACACAGGGCAAACTAATCATTCATTCATTCATTTGGTCAAGCAATAGTTATCAAGCATCGAGGGCTCAGTGTTGAGAACAGTGGCAGTCATTTTTCTAGGCACAGAATACATGGTGGTCAGCAAGGCAGAGCAGGTCCCTGCTCTCCTGAGTCTTACGTTACAGCAATAAGTGGAACTGGATAGCCTCTGACTGTTCCTGGACCTGCTTCTCTCCCACATGCACAGTTTCTACCCTCAGACAGGACAGTCGCATCTTCGAGGTGGCCCCCATGGCACCTTCAGAATGCAATTAGAATGATCCAGATAGAGACCGTCAAGTGTGCACTTTCACGAAGAGACAATCTGGATTTAATTAAAGAGAGGATTCCATTAACCCATTATTCAATCAACTGAAAGGCCCTCCAACCTGGAAATTTGGAAATGCAAATGAAGGCAGACACAGTCAGAGAAATTTTTAATATCTAAGTGTCCAAGGGCCAGATTATAGCTCACTCCACATGCACAGTTAATACTCTTCAAGCCTTTTCCCAGTAATTACTGTAAAAAGCTTTGAGATACCTTGAGCATAATCATAGTTACAGGAAAACACATTACACAGCACATTAATTACATTGGGTGCTAAAAATATGGGGGACCAGGGGATACAACTGCGTAAGGGTTGGGGCTGTGGGGCAGCCAGGATGAAATAACATACTTCAACCTGTTTCAAAAATGCAAACCAGGACGTCTGGGAGAACCGTCACCTGGAACCCAGATGGTCCAGGGAAGAACACTGCTGACAGCCTGATGGTCAGAGGGGCACTGGGCAAAGCCACTGAGCGCTGCACTCGGACTGGGCCCCACAGAGGAGGCACAGCCTCGCCCTGCAGGAGCCTCCGCTGCGATGAGGGAGAGCCGTGGGCTACAAGAAAGCTTCACAGAGCTCGAGGACAAGCTCTGCAGGATGTTATGTCCAAAAGGGCAGCGAAACACCCTGCTTCAACCCTAGCTGATACACTCCCACATGAATGCTTTGCTGAGGTCAAACCGATGGCCATCCCCAAAACTGGCCAGGTGTTTCCCATTACTGCCACTACCCATGCTGGAATATTCTTCCTTCTTTTTCCACTTATCAATTCCTGTTTATCATTCAAGACCCAGTTCAAATGTGACTTCTTGGAGCAGCTATCCCACAGTGATCTCTCCCTGCCCCAAGCATTTGTGACTTACAAAGTCCATATACTGATCACGGACTGCCTTGGGTAAGGAACGGGACCTCTATTCAGCTCCAGACATCTGGGAGGATAGTGCCTGCGGACCAGACCCATGTGGTTCTTGCCCTCTTGGAGCTGACACTCACTATCTTTTAGTTAGTTCTTTCTTGACTGGGAGGTAACAAAACAAACGAATCACAAAGAGCTGGTTGAGCTAGCCAAGGCTTATGTGTCAGCAAGCGCTGGGACCCTGGGGAAAAGGATAAGGACAGCCCCAGTCGGGATTCAGGCCACCTGGGAAATTCTTCTCTCAAATGTGTTGCTTAACTCTTTGCGAACTGAACTACTGGTGTTGGGGCTGAGAACAATGTAAAGTAGATAGGAAAGAGCCTTCACCTGGGAGGCGGGAGGCCTGGCCTCTGTTCTGGTTCTGATGATCAAGCCACTACATGGCTTCGGATGAGTCCTTTAACGCCCTCAGGTTCAATTGCCTCATCTGAAAATGGAGATGAAAGACATCTGATATGCTTGACGGAGTGGACCTAAACCAGATGGCCTCCTGATGTCCCATCCAAACCTAATAATATATATTATTTTCCACCTTTTTATTTTAAATGTAATATCCAGGAAAGTACATAAAACTGATGGTTCCAGATGAATACAGAGTAATCATTCTTAGGCACTGACCACGGGGTAATCAACACAGCTCAGGAAAGAGGATATTACCGCCACTGCTGAAGCACCCCCATGTTGCCCTTCCTGATAACAACCTCCTTCCTCCCCAAGAGGCGTACGCTGTCCTGATAACTACGGTAGTCACCTCCTACCTAAGTATGCAAGCCTGGGATAGGCGCTCGGTTTGTTAGTTTCTTAAATGTCATATGGTTGGAATTATGTAGTGTTTATTCTTTTTTACATGGATTCTTTTGCTCAAAATTGTGTTTGTGAGATTCATTTATGTTGTTGCGTGCGGATAGGTTTATTTTTGTTGCTATATAATATTCCATCGTAGAAATATATCACAGTTTATCCATTCTACTGCTGATGGACACGTGGGTTCTTTCTAGTTTAATGCTATTGCAGACAATACTGCTATGAACATTCTTGCCCATACACATTCTTGTGCAGAAATTTCTGGTCATAGGGTATGCAAACCTTAAACTTTGCTAGCAAATGCCAGCTTTCCTGAGTAGTTTTGCCGATTTACACTCCCATCAACAGTGTAAGAGAGTTCCCCTTGCACCACACCCTAACCAATGCCTGGTGCTGCCAGACTTTATAAACTTTTTTAGCCATCTGATGGGTGTGTTACAGAATTTCCTTGTAGTTTTCCCTGATTAATAAAATTGAACCCCTTTCCTTAAATATATTCACCATTTGGACTTTCTTTTTTGTGATGTGTCTGTTCAAGTACTTTTCTATTTTAAAATTATGTTGTCTTATTGATTTCCAGGCATTCTTTCTTACTGGTTATGTGTGTGGAATATATCTCCCTCATTCTATGGTTTATTTTTTCACTAGTGTCTTTTTTTTTTTTTTGAGACAAGAGTCTTGCTCTGTTGCCCTGGTTAGAGTGCAGTGGCATCATCATAGCTCACTGCAACTTCAAACTCCTGGGCTCAAGAGAACCTCCTGCCTCAGCCTCCTGAGTAGCTGGGACTACAGGCGTGTACCACCACACCCAGCTAACTTTTTCTATTTTTTGTAGAGACGGGTCTTGCTCTTGCTCAAGCAGGTCTTGAACTCCTGACTTCAAGTGATCCTCCTTCCTTGGCCTCCCAGCATGCTAGGATTACAGGTGTGAGCCACTATGCCCAACTTACTAGTGTCTTTTGATGAACAAAGGGCTCAATGTAGAACAATCTTCACTTCATGGCTGGTACTATTTTGAATCTTATGAAATCTTTTCCTATGCTACTGTCATGGAGATAGTCTCCTATATTATCTTTAAAAGGCTTTATTATTCTGTCTTTAATTTTTAGGACTCCAATTCACTTGAAATTTATTTTTTGTTGATGGTGTGGGAATAAGGGTCAGATTTTCTTTTTTCTTTTTTTCCATGTGGATACTCTCTTATTAGAAAAGCAATCTTGGCCAGGTATGGTGGCTCACACCTACAATCCTAGTACTTTGGGAGGTCAAGGTGGGAAGATCACTCGAGGTCAGGAGTTCAAGACCAGCTTGGGCAATAGCGAGACCCTGTCTCTGGAAAAAATAAAAAATTAGCCGGGCATGGTGGTGTGCACCTATAGTCCCAAATACTCAGGAGGTTGAGACAGGAGGATCACTTGAGCCCAGGAATTTGAGGTTGCAGTGAGCTACGATGACTCCACTCTACTCTAGCCCAAGCGATAGAGTGATACCCTGTCACAAAAAAAAAAAAGGCAATCTTTCCCCAGTGTTCTGCATTTTTATCTTTGTCATATATCAAGTGTCTATCTATGCACAATCTATTTCTAGGTTGTCTACTCTATTTCATTGGTTCAATTTTTTAATCTTTGCACCAATACCACACTATTGTAATTACTCTAGCTTTGCAGTAAATCTATGAATCTATGATATCTACTAGAACAAGCCCTCTTACCTTTTTCTTTTACCTTGCATAAGCTTTACCTTTTACATTTCCATATAAATTTTAGAATCAGCTTATCATGTTTCATAAAGGAATCTTGTGATTTTAATTGGAATTATACTGAGTCTATTGATCAATTTAGGGAAATTTTATATATGTACAATATTGGCTTCCAAGCTATGAACATGGTATATCACTCCATTTACGTAGGCCTTCTTTAAATATCTCAAAATTTTATAGTTACCGTTACTGAGGTCTTGCAATTCAACTATCCACGGTAGTCACTGCCCTCGGGACCATCTCAGTGACCCGCTCTGGTGCCACGATTCACCCAGATCTCCCTGTCTGAAATTCCACTCTCCCCTCAAGCCTGAGACAATCCAAAGGGGACAAAGACCTCTACTTTACCTTCCCAAGCCACTTACCTATTTATCTTTTTTTTAAGCTATCATAAATGCTGTAATCCACTTCTATGTCAACTCAGCAATGAACACAATTCCCTGTTAGCCCTGATGCTCCCTGCTGGTGCCACACAAAATTGCCAGCCAGTGACCTTGATGAGTTGATGGTACTTGCTGCAAAGACTTCCCTTGAGTTCTCTCTTCTCACAGTAGCCTGTACACCCCCGTGGTGATGCTCCCGCTCCAGAGGGGCCACTAATGTGGTAAGGTAGGTTTTTCAATCTCTAGATTTAATGGTGTCAAAGACGCTATGCTTCCTCAAGTCTACACTCCCTGTCCAAGGTCCGAGGAGGCCCACAGGAGGCATTGAGGCCAAGGAGGCTGGGTGGACACTGACAAAAGGCGCCCCTCACCTCTCTCAGAGCAATGCACAGATGCTCCACTGGACAGGCTGACATTTATCTGTGGTCCACAATCCTGTAGTTAACACAGACATATCCCGTGGCCTCTCTCAGCCTTACATTGCTCAGCTGTAAAATTGGGATGACACTTGCCCTGGCAGATTGCGTAGATCAGCTGATTCAGCATCTGTTTCCACCGTGTTTTCCCCTGCTTTGCTTTACTGCACAGGCTGGTGAGTGAAACGCTTACATCCGCAGCCTCTCTTGCAGATAAAGGTGGCCACGCCATGACACAGCGCTAACTAATGAGATGCAGGCAGGAGGCCCCAGGGAGGCCTTCCCTTCCAGAATAAAAAAGCAATGGCTGACAAGAAGGAGGCTATTGCATTTTGCCGTTTGCTTTTTGCCTCCCTCAATCTCCCTTCTTTTTGCCGAGTACTTAGAAGGGATGTCTGGAAGTACAGCATCTATTCTAGTCAAGAAAAAGGGGCCGGGCGCGGTGGCTCACGCCTGTAATCCTAGCTCTCTGGGAGGCCGAGGCGGGCGGATTGTTTGAGCTCAGGAGTTCGAAACCAGCTCTGAGCAAGAGCGAGACCCCGTCTCTACTAAAAATAGAAAGAAATTAAACTAAAAATATATAGAAAAAACTAGCCGGGCATGGTGGCACATGCCTGTAGTCCCAGCTACTCGGGAGGCTGAGGGAGTAGGATCGCTTGAGCCCAGGAGTTTGAGGTTGCTGTGAGCTAGGCTGACGCCACGGCACTCTGGCCCAGGCAACATAGTGAGACTCTGTCTCAAAAAAAAAAAAAAGAAAGAAAGAAAAAAGAAGCCCACACTAATGGTGGTGAGGCAGGTAGACAGAAGAAGCTTAGTTCTTCATAACGGCCTTGACTGGCTATGCAGTCCCGAATTTCCTAACATGAACATCTGTTTATTTGAGAGAAATAAACTTATTTGTTTAAGTGAGTGATAGGGTTTTGTAATGCTTGTGGCCAAAAGCATTTCTGATACACATATGGTACAGGCTTGCGATGAGAAAGACAGTGGATGTAAAGTCCCAACAGTACCTTGGTGTTTGAGGTTGCTCAGTAAATAGCAGCTATTATTACAGACCCCTGTGTGTGAGTCCATCTACCCAGACAGACTAGGAACTTCCAGAAGACAGGACCCAAGAAAGTGGAATGGGCAGACAGCAAAGGTCTGTTCAGACTGAGTTGATCTGAACTGAAATGAACTCTCTCCTGGGCAAAATGTTATCTATTTCGGGATCTAGCAGAGGATAGATGCTTCTATCAGTTCAGTGCAGTAAATAGAAATTGTTCTAATTATTTAATGCAGCCAGGGATTTAATACAAAGAATTCAATAAGTTTTTGAAAGGAATTTGTGGCGTGGAACTCAGGGTTCTGCCACCAGGCTATCAAATAAGTAACCATGCCACTAAAGCTATCAGAAACCCAAGCTGCTACTACCTCTGCAGACACCAAAACATCCTCATGCCACAAAGCTGGATGCTGGACATTGGAACTCAGTCCAGCTGCTGCTGCGGCCTCCAAACACTCTTGACCTTGCTTACCAGCAACAGCAGTAGATGGCCTTCCCCTCCCTGCTTGCTTCCAAATACCATTTGAGTTCTTTCATTTGGTAAAAGCTACTTTGAATCCAGGAGCCTAACTGTAAAGGAATCTGAGAACACTAGTTTTTAGCTTGTCAATGTCTCTAACCACAGGAAGCAGAATGGAGGCTGAGAGGCCAATCTTTGCAGTAGGGACATGGAGAGGAGAGGAGGTGGGTAAGCAGAAGGGGGTAGAAGATGTGACCTGGGATTTTCCTGTGGTTCTGTTGGAGGTGGCGAGGAAAGGGGACCAATCACGGCATTCTCTGATCACTGATGGTTTTGCAAGAATAAATTCCGACAGGCAAGCTGACAGCTCCTGGGGAAGGAGTAAAGCAGACCACATGCTCGCACGTGTCTTGTTCTCTTAGTGAAAGAGAAGCAGGTAAGGGTGGGCTGGGGCAGCCGTCCCAAGGGGAGCAGCGTCTGTAAATTGACACGCTCAGTCACTTCCCTTTTGTTTGGCTCTGCTAAACTTTAGAGAGGGTGCACAGAGAGCCAGGGAAGGGGAGGGAGGCTGGAGCTGCCCTCTCACACTACTCTCTTGTTCCAGGCTTGGTCAAGGAGACTCTGTCTGTCTGAGACTTGGGTTGTAAGTCTGTGAAGTCCTCCACTCACCTAGCGTCTGTGCAGCCAGAACCCAGAGCCCATTACAGCTGCCACAGCAGTGTGCACCAGGCCCATGCTAATTGCCTTGTGCGTGGGTTTCATTCAACAGTCAATGAACACATATTGGAACAGTAGAATGCCTTTTGTGTATTACGCTATGATCTAGGAGAAGAAAGGAAATAAAAATGTCTGCCCAGTTAATAGGTATGAATGAGAGCATGATCACTCAGACCTAGGGGTTTTACATTATCTTTGCCGGCCAAAATCAATCCCTCTGAGCACCCCGAACCTTTAACATATAAAGAAGTCCCGATCGCCTCCATGGTGGGTCTATGGCTCCCTTTTCCCCACTGTTGGGCTTTCCTTGGATCACAAGGGTTACCTGGGGTGTGGTCCTAACATTAAGGTGGTTCTTCTCGTATCTTCTGCTGTCTGTTGCCAGGCCTCCCCCACCTCCTGCACTGCTGTTCTAGGTGGGCAACTGATTCACCCATCACAGTGACCTTATCTACTGACCACCACTCTTGTACCAATCTAGTCTTTCTCCAACTCAGTTTTCCTGAATGTCGCAAAATTTCCCTAATGCTCCTATGACACAGTGGGATCCTCCACTTGCAGGAAGAGTCTGAGTGAAGGGAGAATGGCTCATGAGAGAAGCAGCCACAAAGCCTGAGGACACTGCCTCCCTGGAGCCTGACGGCCATCATCGTGGATTCTAACTCAGCTGGGCAAGGAGCAAACGCACCCTGTCCTACCAGTGGCGCTATCCGGCCTGCCCTGCAAGCCCACGCTGAAGCTCAGAGACATCAACACACTAAAGGAGACTTCCAGAGATGTAGAAAAAACCATCGATTCAACATCCATTCATAATAAAAAATAAAAATAACAATTAGCGCGATAAGAATAGGAGGAAGCATCCTTTTATTCCATTAAAGTCCAGAATAAGACAATGATGCCCACTAGGACCACTTCTTTTCAATGCGGTAATGGAGATGGAGATCCTAGGCAGGATGGGGGAAAAACCGTACACACCTCTATTAAAGCAGAAATAAATTAGTACAGAGATGTCAAAAAACGTATTAGAAATAAAGAAAACCATCATTATTTGTAAAATATTATGTAGAAAATTTCAACATAAAATTATTGGAGCTAAGAATAGGTGAAAATATCAATTGCATTCATATACAGCAACAAGAAATGCTTATAAAATATAATTTTAAAATACTGCCAATACAGCAAAACAAAACAAAGCTAGATGTTAACTAAGAATAAACCTAACCAAAACATTCAGGGAGACTATTTAATGGAGACAATTATAAAACACTGTTGAAAGATTTAAAAACAGACTTAAACAAGTAATATATAATATTATGTTCTCAAATGATATTATACATCAAATATAATAATATATTAAGACTTATAATATAGTAATGTAGTAAGTCCTATATTACACAGAAACACACTATCTGCATAAGACCTAAATATAGATTTATATGTGGGGAAAACCCATAATTAGAAGTACGACAGTTATCTCCAAATTAATATACAAAATCAATATAGTTTGGGACAAGAGGATTTTCTGTGGAAATGAACAATCTGATCCTAACATTTGCATGGAATAGTGAAGGATCAAAAACAACCAAGAAAGTTTTGAACATGATATGAGGAGAGACTTCCCAACAGACATCAGGATTTCATATAAAGCTACAACAGCTAAGAGAGTATATTGTTGGAACAAACATTGACCAATAGAAACACCTAACAGGGTAGAAAGCCCACAAACATGTCTATGCCTACGTAGCTGTTTGATACATGATAGAGGTAGAATTTTCAATCAGAAGCAAGTAGTGCTGAAAACATTGGTTACACATATGTAAAAAACTGGGTCTGTAGCTCATACCACAGACAAAACAAATTCCAGATGGATTAAAGACCTAATTATGAAAGGCAAAACTTAAAAACTTTTAGAGGAAAATATAAGAGAATATTTATATGTCCTTAGAGTAGCAAAGGATGTCTTAAATTAAGGAAAAAAGCATCAACGAGAATGAAAAGCAAATTCAACTTCGTTAAAAATAAAAACTCTTGTACAAAAAATATATCGCAATGGAGAAGTCAAGTTACTGACTGGGAGACGATCTGTGCAATGCATAAAACCTACCAAGGGTCAGTATATAGAATATATAAAGAACTACAAATCACTGAGAAAAAAATCAACAATGTAAAGAAAAAAAATAGTCAAACAGGGAATTCACAGAAAAGGAAAATATAAGTGGCCAATAAAAGGGAAAAGATGCATGACCTCATAAGTAATCAGAGACATGCAAAATTGAGAGAATATGATAGATCGTTTCACACTCAACAGATTGGCAAAAACTAAGAGCTGTGTTGGGGCATGGACTCTCATATGACCACCGTGAAAAGGCGCTACTGAACGTGAGATGCGTACAGCCTAGAAATCAACAGTTATCCTACTGCGGGCTACATAGAAACGCTCATACAAATGAGAAAACGTGTACAAAAATTTTCATTACAGCATAGTTTGTAATAGAAAAATATTGGAATCAAACCTAAATGTCTATCACTAAGGGAATGAATAAATATAGAAATTGTGGTATAATCAGGATTAACATAGATAAATCTTGAAAAATGTAAGTGAAAAAACCAAATCGCAGGAACGTAAGTATGATACAATGTATATAAAGTTTAACGATACGCAACACAGTGCCACATATTGTTTATAAATACATGCGCCTGTAGTTTAGGTAGGAATGGTGAACGCCAAATGCAAGCTGGTGGTTGCCTCTGAGAACAAAGGGCAGAGAAGAGAATTGCAGACTGGCTTGCAAGGGCTTCAACTGTATCTATAATATTTTAGTTTAATTTATTAAAGAAAAGGTCTGAGGCAAAGATGGCAAAATGTTACGATTGGACAAGCTGAGTGGTAGGTACGTGGATGTGTTAAACTATTTTTATCTACTTTTTTTGATGTCTAAACTATCTCCTAATTTTAAAAATGATGTGGGAAAGAGCCACCATGGAGGTCAGCCCTTTGTCTCAAGGATTCCTCTAGCATCCTGGGATGCTTCCTTGTGGAAGGGGGTGTCGGAACGGTCCATGTCAAAGTAGCCAAGCCGTCAGCTGTTGATGTGCACAGCTAGAATCCTGGAGAAGGCTTGATTAGCGCTTTACTTCTGGTACAAATATATGACCCTGTTTTTATGGAGCTACCTGTTGGTAAAGGTTGTTGTCTCTGCCCAGCTCCCTTCCTGAGGGTCCTGCCTTCCTCCCTGATTCTCAGGGGGAAGCACGTGGCCACCCGCCCAGGAGGCAGGATTCTCCTCGCTGTCTTTCCCTTTCCCCCACAATCCTCTATCCTTTTTCATTTTATTTTATTATTTTTAACTGTGTAGTAATAACATTTTCAAACATATAAAAAGTCAAGAGAGTGGTACCATGAACCCTCATACATCATCACCCAGTTTCAGCAATTATTAATATTAATGCTTGCCAATCTTATTTCATAAATCTCCCTGATAGTTTTTTTTTTCTGGCTGTAGTATTATAAAGCACATCCTAGATGTCATTTCATTTCATCCATAAATACTTCAGTGTTAATAGATGCTTTCTTTAAATTTCCATAATACCATTATCACATCTAACAAAATTCATGATAATTCCTCATTATCTTCTAACACAACCACTGTTGCTCTCAGACCTGGGCCAGACCCCATTCTCATAGGTTCCCATATATTTCTAACACAGGAAAATACATAAATTTATCAAAGAACACCCCTCTACCACCCTACATGCACACACAGTCCCGGCACAGATGACCTACAGCCCTGACACCTGCCCTTGTGACTGACACCATTCAGGCCTCAGGGAACCGCTGCTGCACCTTCTTGCCCCGAGCCTGGCATAAAAGGTACCTGCGTGGGAATACGAAGTGGGCGTCAGAGCTGGGCAGCTCCTGGGTTGGAGGTGGGTCCACTTCCGGGAGCTTGCAGATTTCAGCAGCAGAAGCACTTAAGTAGAGAAAGACAAATGAATTAACTTGTCAAATCATTCCTCTTAGAGAGCATGAATGCAGCAGATTCTTGCATGATAAAGTGTCTGTCTCAGTAGTGCCAAAAGACCGTTTTCTTGCGTCTGTTCATATGCTAGTTCACAGTTCCAGAGGCGCCCATGAATTAGCAAAGCATTTGTAATAGTTGTATATGGTGACCGAGGAACATTCTGCAAAAGTAAACTATTTCCATTACTCTTAGATGTGTATATGCTAGATCTAGATGCAATATTCCTGAAATATGATGTTGATTCTTTTCACTGGCAACTAAACAATAAATGCTGAAATTGTGATTACTTTTAATAAAAATACTTAAGATCTAACTAAATTTTCAAAAAATAAAAATTTCAGCTTTAGTCAAATAATTTGAATTTAAACTTTTGATACTCACTTCTTATGATTTGGTTTTTGTCTTTTAATTCGATAGATAATTTAGAATATTTCAGACCAAGGGTTGGCAAACTTTTTCTGTAAAGATCCATATAGTCAAGTTTTGCAGCCCACATATGGCATATGGTCTCTGTCTTATATTCTCCTTTATGTTGTTTTTTGTTTGTTTTTATAATCCTTCAAAAATGTAAATGCCACCCACAACAAGAGATACCACTTCATAGCCACTGGGATGGCTAAAGTGAGAAAGACAGACAATAACAAGTATTGGCAAGGATGTGTAGAAATTGAAACCATCACACATTGCTGGTAGGAATGTAAAACATTCCTCTTCAGAAAACAATTTGGTAGTTCCTCAAACAATGAAACATATGACCCAGCAATTCCACTCCTTGATATATACTCAGCATAATTGAAAACATATGTTCACACAAAGACTTGTACATGCATATGCATTGCAGCATTATTCATAATAGCCTCAAAGTGGAAACAACCCAAATGTCTATCAAGTGATGAATGGATAAACAAATTTGGTATATTGTGGTATAATAAAAAATATATTTGGTTTTTGTCCCCAGTTCTTGGTACAGAGCTCTCCAAACCCTTGGAATTTCCTGAGTGATAGGAGTATCTTGTTATATATAACAAGCCCCTTTGACTACACTTGAGTTTTTTGGTGAGGTTTTCTTTTGTTTTTCTTGAGACTAGCTCTCTGTGTTGCTGGGCTGGTCTCAAACTCCTGCTGCCTCAGCTTCCCGAGTAGCTGGGACTACAGGTACATGCCACTGTACCCAGCATACACTTGAGTTTTGCTAATGAAGTGGCTCAGGCTGCGGCCCCTAGGTAGCTTCAGGATGAGGGCTGGTCACCAGAAAAACCAACATGTGATTAGAGGGTGAAAACCTTCAGTGCCCTCTCCCACCACCCACTAGCTCTAGCAAGAAGAGAGGAACTGGAGATTGGGTTGTAAAAGCTCTTGAACAATGAGATCTGGAGAGCTTCCAGGTGATAACACATCTAGGTGCTGGGAGGGTGGTGTGCCAAGAGAGGACACAGAAGCTGTGCCCAACTCCCCATATATTACCCTAAGCATCTTTTCCATTTGGCAATTCATTCGTATCCTTTATACTAAGCCAGTGATCATAAGTAAAGCACTTTCCTGAGTTCCGTGAGTCATGCTAACAGATCACTGAACCTGAGCAGGGGACGCAGGAACCCTCAAATATATAGTCAGGTAGAAGTGTTAGCAGCTTGGGTACCCCATTTACAGCTGGCATCTGAAGTGGGGGGAGTCTGGTGGGACTGAGCCCTTAACCTGAGGGGTCTTTAATAGTCAGAATTGAAATGAATTGTTGGACACCCAGTTGGTGTTGGAAAAAAGATGGTTGTAGAAAAACAACAGGTATTTGGTGTCAGAGGAAAAAAAAACCACACGTTTGGTGCCAGATGTAGTGTCGGAAAACACCACACATATATCCATACAATGGGATGTTATTTATAAATAATACATGCTACAACATGGATAAATGTGAAAAACATCATGCTAAGTGAAAGAATTCAGATATAACAGGCTATATATTGTATGATTTCACTTATATGAAATGTCCAAAACAGGCAAATTCATAGAGACAGAAAGTAGATTAATGGTTTCCAGGAACTGGGGGGCTAGGAGAATGGGAAGTGATCGCTAATGGGTCATGTTTCTTTTTGGGGTGATGAAAATGTTCCAGAATTAGATAGTGGTGACGGTTGCACAACTCTGTGAATATTCTAAAAACCACTGAATTGCACACTTTAAATGAGTGAATTTTATGGTATGTGAATTATATCTCAATAAAGCTGTTATTCAAAAATTATAAAAAAACATTTTTAGCTCAAGGGCCATACAGAAAGGGCCCAAGGCTAGATTTGACCTGCAGGCGGGAGTTTGCCAACTGTTTTAGATGACAAAACTGTTTTTGGAAACATGTAGGAAAAAAATTTAAATGTCTACTATTGACTAAAGCTCTGTTTATGTAAGGGGTGGTCCTGATCTAATATCTAATCTATTTTCAAGTTCTTTATTTTCTCAAAATGTCTCTTAACACATTCAATCCCTTCCCGGGGTTCTGCCACCTCTTGCGTCTCCCACCAGAACTTCCGGTTCTTCTCTACCCATTGTTCCATCTGGTTCCACACAGATGGAGAAAGGGGAGGGGGGAGAGGTTTTCATGCAGCTAGATCAAATATCTAAAACACAAGTAGGCCTTTTGCACCGTGAAGATGGAAGAGCATAAATCCTGCACATTTTATATGATCATATAATTAAGGTGCTAATGGCAAAACACGTACTGGTGGTCGTGGGTGGTGGCAGCAGTGACGGAAGAGGACAGAGTCCTAATGCAGATAATAGGGGTCCATAATGGAATGATTACCAAAAGAGAGATGTTTGAGAATAGCCCCTTTTTTCCTAGTAATACTGCTATTTTCTCTTATTCTTGAGTTAGTCCGGAAAATGAGTCCCTGCCAGGGTCTGGGCAAGTAGGAGTCTGCAGTAATATTTAGAGATCTATTTTGTGATTTTATGGAACTGCTGAAAAAGGTCAAGAATGTTTCTTTAAATGTCAATGGCCCGAGGGTCCAATTACCCAGGGGAGGACATTCTTGGAAGAGGAGCTTTGTAAGCCTGGCAGAATGGTGTGGGAGGAGCTCAGGGAGCAGGGAGCCAAGAGGTGGCCCCAGGCTTCCAGGGGAGAGGGTCGGGGCAGAGGGAAGGTGGGCGTTTGCAGAAGCTGTTGATACCTTCTCCTGTGGATGAGGAAGGCCCAGGAGAGTTGCCCTCTCCCCACAGGGCTTGCTGGTCCCTCCACCCTTTCTTGCTGAGTCTAAGTCCATAAGGGAAGCAGCAGCCTGAAGAGCCAGGTGCAAGCCGGAGGTGGGGGGTTACATCCTCTTCCCAATCTCCGGACTGTGGAGTTTCCAGAGTCCTCTGCGCTGATCCCTGGGACTGACCTGAGGAAGCCCAGCAACTGCATTACGGGTCATGTGTCCAAAACCCTGAGCAGGTGTTTTCAAACTTTTGTGAACATATGAAAAATGTAGATTCCTGAGCCCAATGTGTAGCAATTTGGATTCAAAGATGAGCAATGCTTTTTTTCCTCATAACGGGGAAGGAAGCTATTTTCATGGGAGATTGGCGGCTTGTTAAAATGCATGTCCCCAGGCCCTTAGCCCCATTGGGTTGTACTTAGAGGAAGGTGCGGGAAAGGGGTATGTGACCCAGGAGCCGTATTCCAGCAACTTCCCAAGAGATTCCGAGGCTGGTCTTCTCCAGACCGCCCTGCAAGAACCAGCGCATTTGCCTGGAGAATCTTCTGTCCCCTGTGAATCTCTCCTTCGGAAAACTGGGTCTGTTGTAGTGCCCATGTGGGCAGCAGGATAAGAGGGCTTTGAAATCAGACAGTATGATCTCGAGCAAGTTATTTAACTCTTTGGGCTTCCAGTCCCTCATCTGTAAAACAGAGACACTCATGCCCACTTCCAGAGGTTGCGGAAAGGATTCAATGTAATAATGAACTTGAAGAGATGAGTCCAGTGCCCGGAACATGGAAGTGTACTGTAAATGCAGGTTCCATTGCTATTAGTAGACATCTGGGAGGCCTCAGGTAGGGCTTCTGGTCCTGGCCATCTGTTTCCCTCTGCACACAGGCCCATCACATCTGCGTCTGAGAGTGTGCTGGCACATGTGTGTCCACGTCTTTGATCCTCCTTGTTCCCACCCCCCACCTCCTCAATCATTACTATGCCCACCAGCTAGCAGCTCAGGGATACTGTCCCAAACAAAGGGGAGTGGTGCTGAGATGCATTTGCCAGTATCCCATATGCAGTCATGGTCAGCTCCACGGAAAGGACAGCCTGTGACAGTAAAAGGCTGATTTGGGCACAGATGCAGACCATGGCCCCACGGGATCCTGTGTGTGGATTTTCCCTGTGGCCTGAAATATTTAGAAGCTGGAGCTTCCTTGGGACAGATTGGCCAGAGTCCTCCTCCCCTGCTCTCAAGATGCACTCGGGGGAATCAGTCTTTTTCTCTGAAGCCTATGGTGGGCCTGAGGGCCTTCCCTGGGGTATAAAGTTCTCCCAGGAAACAGAGGCTCCTGAGAGTTGGCCAGAAGGGATGTGTGTGGGCTTCACTGGGGAGGGGAGACGAGGTTCTCTCCTTCAGCCTGCAGCTAGAAGACAATCCTTGCCACCCTGCCCCCACCTGCTACAAATAGCTCAGACACAGTGATCTTGCTGTTCAACAAAGGAGCTGAGAAGATTCTACATCTGGTGTGGCTTTTTTCAGGCTGCATTTACTAAGTGCCTACAATGTGCTGAGAATTTACATTCACCATCTCTTTTAACTTGCACCACAACCCAGTTGCTTAGGTACTGTTAATATTATCTTTTCCATTTTACAGGTGAGGAAATAGGACCTCAGACAGGTAGTAAATGGTGGCACCTAATTCAAACCCAGGTGGATCTTACTCCAAATCCTGGAGTCTTATCTTTGGGCTCTGTTCCAACTGCTAAGTACAGCTGACCAAGACAAGAGGGTACAGGGCAAGATGGCAGGTGTGAGTCACCAGGGCCAGAATCTGGGTGACAGGCGAGGACAGTCCCTGGGTCAGAATGACCGATCTGGAGCTGTGGCTAAGGGAAGTAAATACATCCAGCCGTGGGTGCCCCTAGGAGCCAGAGAAGCCCACAGAGCTGCTCTAGTGAGACCTGCAAACAATTTCAGTCCTTGTGAGAGAGATGAAGTTGAAGCCAACTGATTTGTCTCCCTAGCCCTCCTCTCAAATTCTGGGGAGACCCCCTTTTCTACCCATACAGCTCCCATGGGCATAGCCATTTTGTTACTCTACCCTTTGGTCATAATGGACTCACCCAGGGCAGAACCCGGACCCAAGTTGAGCCCACCTGACTCCATCCCTGGGAGTTCTTGAACTGCTACTGGGATTAGGAGTCCATCCCTGTTCAGGAGCTGAGGTTGTGGGGCGAGAGGCTCAGGAGGTATAAGAAGCCCATCTACAGTCAGAGAGAAGCAGAGACAAGGGTTGGGGACGGAAGGAGGAGGACAGATTCTTGGCCTTATTCAAGACTTGGTTCAGTCCCCTCCACTTGACCAGCCTTTAAAAAAAAAAAAAAAAAAAGACTTGGTTCAGATGTTCCTGAGGCCTGGCAGAAGCCCTGCTCTTTCCAAGGTTGACTGTTCAACCCTTATTTTCACTGGGATACGTTTGCAAACTCCCATACCTGACTTTGTCCAGATCCTCAAAAATGACACCTGGTACCACCACATCTACTAATACACCTCCTTTTTGTGCCAAAGAGAGTACAAACTGGGGTTTTGTCTGTTACCATGTGACCAATCCATCCCTCATCTGTCACGGTTCCATGAGGAAGACACAGCCAGCATGTTCCAGAAAGTTGGGGTAATAAAGCCAACCAGAGGGGCCCAGGTGCCTGACGGCGACATGGGGCCAAGTGGAGGGGAGCCGCAGGCCTGGAACAGCTGGCCCCAGCTCTGGGATAGAGAGCCCTGGTCAGAAGCCAACCTTCTGGGCCAGGCTGGCTCCTGGTACCCAAAACAGAAGCCAAAGAGGTTGGGTTTAGAGGTGGCTGCTCTAAATTTGTCATCACTCAGATGCCCAGGCCAGGAAGGACGCCTTTCCTCTGAGCCTCAGGGAGTCACTAGGAAAACCACTGGGCTTTCCCTGGGAGGCCAGGGCCTGCTCAGCTCCCTCTGGGACCTCTCAGTCCGATGTCCCTCAGAGCTAACGTGGATTAGGGAGGGAAGAAAGGGTGGGAGGTAGAGGGAAAGGGAAGGAGAGAGGAAGGAGAAGGAGGAAGGAGACAGTGAAGAGGAATCTGCAGAAAAATCCATCTTTCTTTCTTGTGTCAACAGCTGCCAAGTGGTGCTTCCCCCACCATGCTCCTTCCTCCAGCAGATACCATGGACTTTCTTCTGTCAAGAGAGCTTTTCTGTTCAGCTGGAAGGAGTGGTCCAGAGTGCAGGGCTGAGCAGCCTTTCTGGGTCTTGGCTCTCCCAAGGGCTTCTTGGTCCTGAGGACCCTGGAAGATGCCCATTTTAGGATGGAGGGAGCGGAGCCTGAGACTCTGCAGCTGGCTGTCCTGTCCACACCGGACACTCAGCTGAGGACTCTGGCCTCCATCTCTCCTGCGAAGTGCGGATGGTGTGTAACTGAACAGGGCCTGACAGCTATTGTGCTGGGGGTCTCCTCCTGAGGGGTCAGAACAGTGAAGAAGGCAGTGCCCTGCCATCTCCCCACACTCCTTACCCCACCCCCAGTCTCCTTTAGCCTTACAATGGACTTTCCCTCGTGCCATCTCATGGGAGGGTCACAAGAGTCCCTAGAGGATGGCCAAGCGATAACCACCATCTCCGCATTCTCGGAAGGATTCTCACCCACTCAGAACCCCGCAGCACGTCCCTGTGGACCTGGGTCCTGCTTTTGGCACCACCTACCTGCCCTGCAGCCCCGGCCCGGCTCGGGGCCTCCCTGTAGCCTGGTGCTCCCCACACAGGCACACGTCTTCCCTGAGCACTTCTAGCCTTCGTCCTGGGCTAACTTTTAACATGTTCTGCTTCAGCCTCTTTGACCAGAGTAAGCTGGCAGAGGTCCCAGGCTACGTGTCACCATCTCTCTGTTCTAGTGTCTCTCTGTCCCCCCACCCCTCACCCCTTCCTCTCAGGACAGCCCTGGCCCTAGGGACACAGTGGCACTCTGAAATGTCAGGGGAAATGCAGGTGACTAGCGGGGTTTGCCCCACCCCAGCCTCTCTCCCCTTTTTGCCCAGCCTGAGGGCTCTTCAAGGCATACCCCAAGCTAGATAGCCCCCAGGGTGCTTGGGAGGTAGGGTGGGAAGATGAGGCTGTTCATTAAAATTCACATCAAGAGAAATAACTAATCAGAAGCCATTTGTTGCTTAATTGGTTTTAAACTTCAGAAAGATTCCTCATTAGCCTAGGAGTGACCTCTACAGAGCAGCCCAATTGGGAAAGGGAGAATGCAGGGAGGGGAGCAGAGGCCCCCTACTCCCCAGTTGGGCAACCAGAGAGGGTTCTCCGTTGCTTGCAGTGGACTCCCAGAGCCAACTTCCAGGTTTGCAATCCTCTTCTTCCCTCAAGGCCCCTCTTTCAGGAAGCCTGTTGCTATGGTCTGAGTGTTTGTGTCCCCCCAAAATTTGTATGTTGAAACCTAATCCCCAATGGGATGGTATTAAGGTGAGGCCTTGGGAGGTGATTGGGCCCTGAGGGCAGAGCCCTCCTGATTGGGATTGGTGTCCTCATAAAAGGGGCACCAGGACTTGCTTGCCCCTTCTGCCATGTGGGGACACGGAGAGAAGTTGGCAGTCTGCAACCTGGAAAAGGGCCCTTGCCAGAACCGGACCATGCTGGCACCCTGGCCTTGGACTTTCTAGCTTCCAGAACCATGAGAAATAAATTTCTGTTGTTTATAAGCTACTTAGTCTGCGGTAGTCCGTTACAGCAGCCTGCACTGACTGAGACACCTGCCCTGACCACCCGGGGGCAGCTCCCAGCCACGAGCTCCTTCTGCGTGTACCGTCTGCACCACACTGGGGATTTTTAAAGTATTGATTGAGCTTCCCGGCCTGAGAGCTGAGGCTTTCTCCCCATTCTCCTGATTACCTCGCTTTCCTCCCTTGTCCTCTGCCTCCCCCACCCTGCCACTCTTCCCTCTTCTCTCTCCTCATCCCCACCCCTGCCACTTCTCCTTCTTTGTCTTCCTCCCTGGTCAACTCCCCCGTGGCTAACAGGAACACCAGGCCAGTGGCTGGTATCCTGTGGCTGGCTCCAAGGGACACTAAAGCCCCCATCACTTTCCTCAGCATTCCAGCTGATAATTCTCACAGCTGGGCCCCTATTCCAACTTCCAACCAGATCGCTGCCTTCCGCCCAGGGGTAGAGGAGGAAGCAGGTTGGAAACCCATTGTACTCAGAGAGATGCAAGAACCAGAAGAACTTAGAAAAAAGAAGAAAAAAGCAGATTGGGGTGGTTATAATGACTCTTCAGATTTCCAAGGGGTGGACCCAGCTGGGTGAACAGCCTTGTCCTGCGCAGGCAAGAAGGACAGAGCTGGGACTGGTGCCAGACTGGGGGTTGTCACGAAGACAGAGATGCAATGAAGAAGAGTGGTGAGCAGCCACTCATTTTGTTTGCCCAGGCTTCTAGGAACAGCATTCCTCCCTTTGGGGAACCTACCCTGCTGCACTCCTCATGGTTCCAATATGGCTGCCACTCAGTATACCATGTCCTGTCCCCCGGTCATGGGATGAGACCAATCATAATTGCCCATGGTCCTGTCTGCAGTGATTGGCTCAGGGATGTGCATGTGACCCAAGCCCATCCTGTCTCAATCCTTCCCTGGGATTTTATGTGTGGTCACTGGGAGAAAGAAGCACTTTCTTCTCCTCCCTAAGCCATGAGGATGTGTGCTAGGAGTTGTTGGCTACTTTGCCCCAATCACGTGGAGAAACAGACCCAGGAGCTGCAGGGAGGGAGAAGGAAAGTCCTGACGACATTGTTTGGGTCTCTCGAGCCCTCGAGGTCACTTCCACTCCTACCCTTCCCAATTTCTTGGGCCAATAAATTCCCTTTTTTGGTGAGCCAGTGAGTGGAATTTCTGCCACTTCAACTCAGAGTTCCTGACTGATGTAAGAGCTGTCTCACAGTCAGAGCTATCCAAACAGGGCTGGGCTGCCTCAGGAGGTGGCAGCTCCCCAGAAAAAGCTGGACAACCTCCTTCCAGGGACACTGTAGGGAAAATTTCTGGATCCAGTTGTGCCAGATAACAGCTAACATTTATTGAGTGCCTGGTGTTTTATAACCATTACCTCAGTCCTCATCCCTGTAGGGAGGCATTCACCCCATTTTATGGACGAGGAAACAGAGTTTCAGGGAGGTTCATTAACTTGCCCAGGATGCACAGCTCCAGGGTAAAGCGCAAGTCTCTTTGACTCCAGAACTCATGCCCTTCACCCACACCCTTCCTCAAAGCCTAGATACCTCTGGAGGGGGCAAATGCAGACCTGGTTTCTGCAGTCAGCTCAGCAGCTCCTAAATAGGGCAGTCGATAGAGGAACAGCACTGTGTCCAGGTGAGCAGAGAGGCACATGGCCCCAGCTGGCTCTGGGGACAGGCTGCCGGCAGCAGCACAGGAGTGGAAGAAACCCAGAGGAGGGAAGGGGGCCTCTCAGGAGGGGCAGGCAAGCAGGAGGCACTTCTCCCTCCAAAGACCTGGGTGAGGGGTTCTGCACCTTTTTTATGTCACAGATGCCTTCGGGAGTCTGATGGAATCTGCGAACCTTCTCCTAGAAACGAGGACACGTGTGCAAATATGTAATGTTTTGCACACAATTTCAGGGGCTTCAGGGATCCCCTGGAGCTGTGGTGCATGGAACCCCAGCAGCCCAGTTAAGAACTCCTTGTAATAAGCATGAAAAGTGCCTAGGGGCCTGCCCTAGACCAAGTAGCAGTAGCAATAAAATCTCAGAGAAGACAGACTGACCCCACTCGATTGTTTTAACCAGCAAGTCCAGCTCGAGAGGGTGATGGAGTTTCTTTGCCCCCTCACCCTTAGGACTCCACCCCTAGCATCTTGGACTCCACCCACAGTTCTCCTACTTTCATGTCCTGCAGACCCCT
Source organism: Propithecus coquereli (assembly GCF_000956105.1). Lineage (NCBI taxonomy): Eukaryota > Metazoa > Chordata > Mammalia > Primates > Indriidae > Propithecus > Propithecus coquereli. The sequence goes on from NW_012139969.1 coordinate 2,172,377, forward strand.
GACTGATACACAGGGCCCTGCCTATGTGAGCCTGACTGCTCTGGTACTGGGATGAGGAAGAGGAGGAGAGGGATCATGGTCATTCCTCTCTCTCCACTTCTGTCTCCACACTTCCCTGGAAGAGACTGAGTTTCGGGAGCTAGCCAATGACTCTGGGTGGGTGGCTGAGGCAAGACGGGTGAGTTGTCAGTGAAGGAGAGAGTCGGAGGGCGTGAGGACAGAGGTGGAAGAGGGGGCCCAAAGGATGGAGGAGTCCTGGAGGCTTTGGCCTCAAAATAAGACTGAGATTCATGGTTGAAGAGTGAAACCCAGTATGGCTGCCCAGGGAGGGAGGGCCTACTCGGAAGGGCCCTGGAGCTCAGGCCTCTGCCTCTGGGTGCACGCCATCCCCCCATCTCCCCTCGAACGGGCCCTTCCTTTCCAGATCCTCCCTCTGGAGCCTGACCCCTGCCTGAGCCCCCTCCATCTGAGCAGCCTGTCCTGCACATCTGTCCCTTTGGCCCTGGAGGTGTGACTCTTATCTGGAGTGCCTGGGCCCCTGGAGCCAGGCACTCACAGGCAAGTGGGAGACAGATTAGCTGGGAATGCTGGGTGCGGGCAGAGGGACTGCCTCTGCAAAGGCTCCAGAGGAGTGTGTGGAATGTCTGCTCCGTCACCCCAGGTCTGGGCTAGGCCTCCCTGCTCTGGGCTCCCGAAGCTGGGCACATTTTCCTGTTGAAATTGCCTGATTAATTGCCTGTCTCCTTTCCTATGAAGTCAATACCTAGCCCACTTTTACATCACCATCGCCTAGCAACTCACTTGGCACATAGCAGGCACGGGGCATCTAGTAGGTACCCAACCAATATCTATTTATCTGATCACACACACCCTCCACCTGGGGAGAAGGTCCCCAGCCACGCTGAGGAAGTGGCATGGGGTGGAAGAGCCCCACAGGGCTGGGAGGCAAGAGGCCTAAAGTTTGCTGAAATTCCACCTGCTCACGGCTGTGCATGCTCCCTTCTCTCTCTGGACCTCAGTTTTCTTACCTGGAACTTGGACTTGATAACTTGTGGTTCCAGTGCCAACATAAGACTTTTTAAAGTATCATGATTAATACATGAAAATTCTGACTCACAGTCAACAAACCTTGGCAACTTCGCCTTTCTTTTTCCTCATGCCAGGCACTGCAGGGATTTTTATCCGTATGTCCCTGCTCTACCAACAGTCTGTCTCTCCATCCAGCCATGCACCCACAGCCACAAAATGGGCTAATTGATTAATTCACTCCCTCATTTGCTCACTCATTTGTTCATATAATGAATATTTATGGAATGCCTGTCACGAGCCACAGAAAAACTGTGTTTCCTTCCCCATCTTTGTGGGGATCTCAGAGAGAGCTGGTAGGTACCGGGGATGGCCCAAAATCTTCACAGGGGCACCTGCCCCACCCCAGCCCCCGCTGTTCAGCAAAGGCACTGAGCTCCTCTTCAACAGGGCTGACCTGGCGAACGCAGCACTTACATAAGCAGAACCGCAGCCGTAGCAATAGCAGCCTCTTCCCCCCAAGAATCCCTGGGCTATTTCAGCCTTCCCATGCCCTCATCTTTCCCACTTGGTCTTGGGTCCAGATGGGCTCAGGATAGTGCGTGCAGGGTCAGGAGAAGGGGGAAAGTTTCATTGATGTCATCTGGATTGAAGACGTCAGCTCGAGGGTGGTCTACGTAGCCCCAGATGAAAAATGTAGGGCAGCTCCCCCTGGATGTGTCCCATGGGTGACCTCTGAGCAACACTGGGCTAGGTGCATTGCTAAATCTGGCCAGGTGGTTTTCCCTTCCGTTTACCCAGCTGTGAGCTGTACCTGCTGAGTGCAACTGGAAAGAGTACACCCAACCTCAGGCATTGGCTCCTCTGCAGATTCCTCTGGGTTCAGCTGGGGTCCCGTTACTGTTTGGCAATCTTTTTAAAAAATAACTTTGTTATTTAACTTACAAAAAAAGCAATACAAGCATCTTATAGAAAATTTGGAAAATAAAGGTAAGCAAAAAAAAAATTATCCATAATTCCACCACCCGGAAACAATCCCTGCTAACGGGTATATATTCTTACAGTCATCTAACCGTCTATATATAGATATAGTACATGTTCTTTTCAAAAATCAGATTATTGTGTTCATACTAGATTTTCAACTAATATGTCTCGAATATTTTTTCATGTCATCAAATATTATTTTCCAACATCATTTTGAATGGCTGCATACCATTCTATTATACAAACCTGATTTATCAAATTGGGTTACAAATTAGATTAATATTTCATATTAACCTCTCAAGCCCATCTGAAGTAACAAGAAATCCAGTGTCTCTCTCTTGGGGACTTTCTCCTCCCTGAGTTATCCAAGAGCGCCAAGGACTTCCCGAATCCTGAAGGGCTGCTTCATCCAAAGCCAGGTGGTGATGGCACTGGAGCCTCTGATTCCCTGTGGCATCCCCTGCCACCCCAGGGTGTCACTGTAGAACCTGGTCCTGCACAGTCTGAGCATCCCTGTCCACCAATGCAGTGATATCCATACTGGTCCAGGTTCCTACAGGGATCGTGGTCGTTCTCCAGTGGAGGAAGACCCCAACACACCAAAGTGCTGAGGACAGGAGAGGCTTCCAGCCCCAGACACACCAACCGGAACGTTGCCAGCTCAGCGCCTTACACCGAGCTTAGACCTGCATTCCCACCACCAATGGATCTCATCCAGAACCATCTCGGTCATGAGAGAGGGTCTAACCATGTGACTCCCAAGGGACAGGGGCTAAGGGTTTCCACTCCTTTCCTTCTGGAGGCTCTTTGCCCTGTACAATTGCCCTCCTCCTCCTCAGAAACCATTCTGGAGAAGTTATGAGTTCCCGCAAGTCCCCTTCTCTGCACCCCAACTTCCCACCGGTTTGTCACGCCTCCTCTTACTTGCCCTCCTATCAGAGCTGTCCTTCCTTCTCTTCCAGGCTCAGCCCGCACCTTCTGTAAGCTACTGACATTGCCCCACTCCCCTTCTGCATCTCGTCTCTTCATTAATTATCCATCTATATTTGCACCTTCCATCTCTCCCTCTTTACTAAGTCCTTTCCCTCCCCCAGACGGACAGATCTCTCAACTCCAGAAAGCAAACAAGCATATATACCTCCTTCAACCTTAATTCCCCTCCATCTGTGACCCAACGCTCTCTTTACCTTTCTGGTCAAACTTCTAAAAAGAACAGTCCACTGTCCCTGTCTTAACTCCTCCATCCACACAACCTGGGCACCTCAGCCATCCCTCCACTGCAACCACTTTCTCAGCGGTCACCACTAACTGGGGTTACTGTGTGTCCCAGCTTTCCAGGAATAATCCTGGTTTACCCCACTGTCCCAGAGTCTTCTCCAAGTATCCCAGTTTACACACTAAACCATGGAGTCAGCCATGACCAACAAAACCCACATCTCCATTGCAGCCATTCCCCACAACCCCCTGCAACACCGGACTCCATCGGCCACGTGGCTCTTGAGTTTCCTCCTCCCTCAGCTCCCAATACCCATCTCCTGGTTTCTCACCTCCTCCTTCTGTGGCTTTCTCATCCACAGTCACCACATCCACTCTCCCCGTCAACGTTGGCACTCTGCAAGTTTCTGCTCCTCTCATTTAGTGTTTAATCTCCTGAATTTCACCACACCCACAGCTCCACTCACCATCCCTGCCTTCAGCCTCAATTCAGCGCAAATCTAAAGACTTCCGGGAATCGTGGTGCCTTAAATGCAGGTTTACAAAACTACCCTCCCCACACTTGACAGAAATGAACAAAAAGGAACAAAGATGAGAGAAAAGGCTGCACCAGGGCTGAAACCCGGGCATGATTCTCTCTAGACACAAAAGAAGATTTAAATAGAGACAGGCCGTCCTCTTGGAAGGGGACGGGGAGGAGAAAATGCAGTGGTATAAAGATAATCTATTTCCCCTAAATTAATTTATAAATTCAGTATAATCCTAATCAAAACACCAACATGATTTTTGAATGTGATCAAATCATTTTAACCAGGTAGTTAATCTGGTAAGAAATCTAGGAGAATTCTGAAAGAGACTCCTCTTATTTATTATT
>NW_012139969.1:2176735-2182312 GCF_000956105.1 Propithecus coquereli
AAACTTGCGCATGGCAAACACTGCATACGAAAAGTTCAAAGAAATAACAAACTGGGGAAAATGATAGGGGAGGGAATGCTCACCCCAAGATAGAAAGTTCTCCAGCTCAATAAGAAAAAGATAAAAGCTGAATGAAAACAGGGAAAGGGGATGAGAAGAGTCTGGAAATCATGATTTGCCCAATCAGCCACCTGTGTGAAGGCTGGGAGGGCGTGGTCAGCCCTAAGAGCAGCCTCTCACCAATGTTATCAGGCCCTCCCCGTCTGTGACTATAAATAAACTTCCATTAACATCCATAACCCAAAGTTCCTGCTGTTTTTCTTCTTGCACCTACAGGACCTCTGCCCTCTTCCTCTGTGCCACAAGTATCTCTGGGATTTCCAAAAAAGGGAGAACACATATGCTGAAACATCACCCATCAGCCACAATCCCCAGATGGCTTCTCTGGAATCCTTCCTCTTCTGTCCTCACTCAACGCCTGCTGCCAGCAAAGCCACCAGAAGTGGCCTGAGCATGTCACTCTGACGGAGACCCATGTGTGACTACTGCTTTGAGGAGGTATGCTCTTCCAATGTTCCCAAACCAAGGTTACCTGTACCAGAGGGCGCCGGGCCCCACGTACGGGTGAGGAGGACGGCCTTCTCCACTGTCCACCCTCCCTGCTCAACCCGACTCAAGAGGAAGTGGGGAGGACAGAGAGGGAGGGCAGAAGGAGACTGTATCAGTTTCTTATTGCTGCTGTAACAAAGTACCACATGGTGGTTTAAAAGAACACACATTTATTCTCATATAGTTCTGAGGTCGGAAGTCTGAAATCAGTTTCCCTGGGCCGAAATCAAGGTGTCTGTAAGGCCATGCTCCCTTCAGAGGCTCTACGGCAGACTCTGTTTCCTGGCCTCTTCCAGCTCCTAGCCGCATTGTTTTGCATTCCTTGGCACATGGTCTCTTCCTCCATCCTCAAAGTCAGCAGTGTGGGCTCATGCTAGTGGTCACATTGCCTTCTGGTTCTGAGTCAAACCTCTCTCTGCCTCCCTCTTATAAGGACACCAGTGACTGCACATAGGGCCTACCCAGATATTCCAGGAGGATTATCTCAAGATCCTTAATCACATTGGCAAAGTCTCTTTTGTCATCTAAAGTAACATGTATAGGTTCCAGGGATTGGGACCTGGTTATCTTTGGGGACTCTCATCTGGCCTACCACTGGGGGCAGGTGCCTTTTCATCACCCCCCAGACTGCCTTCTCCAGTTTAGGAAAGCAGCCTCCATGCGTCTTCATAGATGCAAATAAATGCTGACATTAGGGACTGACATCCATGTCAGGAATGTCAGGGCCCCCGCCTGGCAACCAAGTGCCCTGTGATGGAGGTGAGATGACCAGTCCTGGGTGTACATGGAAAGTGGATGACAGGTCAGTGCTACAGAGCTAAGCCTCTGAGAAGGTCAAATCAGCCTCATCAGCTAATCACTGATGGAGTCAGCAACAAAGCAGGGACTTAGAGCCAGTACCAACTGCCTGGATCTCCCAGGGCTTCTCTTCTATGGTAATTTTGTCTCCCCACTGAGCACTGATACTAGCAGCATCTTCACAGTCAACACCATTATCCCTCTGCTACCATCACTATCGCTGCCCCATCACCAACACGCTGGGTTCAACCCAAGGCTGGAAAGAGATGAGCACTGGACATAGGTTCAGGCTGACACCCAAGAGTCAATGTGAGAGCTTCCGGGGCCCCAATCACAGGGCCCTAAAACAATCGCAAGTGGAGATGGGTCCCACATGGGCATGCGTAATCGACTTTCCATGAGGCAGGAGCAAGGAACATCTGTGCAATGGAGTCTGCCCATGAAGACTGCATTTAAAATGTGGTGGGCGGTGTTTTAAAGTCACCACCATAATCATCAATAGCTAATGCATAATCACAACTGTGGCCATTAACAACATTGTCATCCCCCGCCTACGGAAGTGCATGAGCACACGGTGCCAGTGCCAGGAGGGCACTGGTCGGAGGGAAGACTGAGGAAGTTATGGCAGCCAGGCACAGAGCAGCGTATTTGCCAGGGGAGTTTGGACTTTATCCCAAGGCCAGTGGAATCCACTGAAGAGTTTTAAGCAGATATGGCCAGATTTACATTTTGAAAAATCACTCTGGTAGCATCATGGATCACGGATTATAGCAGAGCAAGGCTGGAGGCAGGGAGGCCTGCTAGAAGGCTGTTGCCGTGGCCTAGGCCTGGCCTGAGGCATGGATGAGAATGTGCAGGGAGAGAGATCACATGGGCAAAGAAAGAGCACACAGCAGACGCAGGGATGACACCCACATGTGAGGAGCCAGCAGGGGAGGGTGGGACACAAAGGAAACCGAGGACTGGCCAGAGATTCAGGAAGAATCTGAGAAGAGTACATGTCCCTGAAGTCAAGGGAAGAGGATGTTTCAAGAAGGAAGAAGGAGTCGGCAGCAGCACATGATGCTCAGGGGGCGACATGGGAAGGAATGAAAGGTGGAGTTGGTACTCTGGAGGTCGTCGGTGGTCTTGTTGAGACACGAGGGGTCGGTGAAGCCTGACTGCCGAGGGCTGAGGAGTGAGTGGGCGTTGAGAAAGGACAGCAAGTAAAGCCCACCCTCTCGGGAAGTTTAGACGTGACGGGAAGGAGAGGAAGGGACAGAGAGGTTCACGGAGCACCTTTTTTGGATAGCAGAGATTCGATCAAGTTTATATGCTGATGGGAAGGATCCTGAAAGAAGAGGTTGAAATTTTGGGAGAAGTGATGATTGGTTGCTATGGTTTGAATATATCCCCCAAGAGTTCACGTGCCAGAAACATAATCATAATAGTTATAAGCGAGGAGATTAGACCGTGAGGATTAATGCCGCCATTGTGGGAATGGGCTCTGCGTAAGCTGGGCTCCCTTCCTTTCTCTCTAACTCACGCGCTCACTTCCGCCCCCCTCCTTCCACCACGCGATGACCTGCCCCCCCAGATGCCACTGCCATACTCTTAGGCTTCTCAGCCTCCAGAACCATGAGCCCCAGACATCACTTTTCTTTATAAATTACCCAGTCTGTGGTGTCCTGTTGTAGCAGCACTAAACGGACTACGACCCTGATGCCACAGGATGAAGACGTGGCAGATACGGAAAATACAGTCGCATTGCCAGGCAGCAGCACGGCATCTCAGAGACTGGGGATTTGAAGCAGCACCAATCTGTGCAGCTGTGTGACTTTCTGTGGCTGCGTCTGCGGCCTGCTCTAGCTGGTGCACCTGTGGAGAGAGCCAATGGTCGCTTTGATCCAGGCCTTGGGTTTCCAGATTGACAGACAAAAAGGACCATGAGGCAGGGGAGGTGAGCTCACCGGCAAGCTAAGGCTGAGGTGGTGACTCTTGAGATCTAAGCTGGAGAGGGAAGGGACCGAGGGCAGGAGGGGTGGGTGGACAGAACTCGCTATTGTCAAAGGTAAACAAAGCCGGATTTTATTCAGTGATAACTATTGCCATGGAGAAGAGAATCCTGCGTGAACTGAGCTCAACCTCTCTGAAACAAAAGGCAAGAGCCTTTTTAAAAGTGGGGTGAGCTAGGGGAAAGGCACTGAAGGGCGGAAAAGGGGGCTTTGGTCCCTGTGACTAGGCCAGCTGGGTTTGGTAACTGGCACTTACTGAAGTCAGCCTCCCACCCTCCCATGGAGACTGGACGACAGGGGTCCTTGACTAGACCAAACAATAAATTCTGCTGGCAGCCTGGAGCTTCCCCAGGCAGGAATTTTAGAGGGTGGCAGCCGTCATCCAAGGGATGCTGCTGCGCGAGTGTTTGTTTGGGTCTCTCCGTGCAAGGGTTCAGATGGGGTCACGAGCTGAGAGTCGCTGTGCAGTTTCCCCGTGCCCTTGGCAAGCAGGTAGGAAGGCAGAGCCCAGAGAGCAGGTGGAAGGGGCAGAGGCTGAGGTCACATGGGAGTCCGAATTTCAGGATTTAGAGGTGGAGCATCTCTGGGCTGAGGCCGTGGGAGTTGGTGGCCGAAGGTGAGGAGAAGGCCCGGGAAAGCCAGATGTCGGCCAAGGGTCACGTGGAGCCGCCTCCGTGAGGGCAGCAATCAGGGCAGGGGAGGAAGCCAGGTGGGGAAGACGCCTGAGTGACAGCAGCAGGTGGCCCCTGCGGGAGCCCCTGTGGAGGAGCAATGGTCTGGGGGGGCCACAGGGAGTCGCCACCTTGCTTCCTGACCACGGGGTCTGGGAGAATGCGGATCCATCCTGCAAGGATGGCAGAGGAGGGGCCTTCTCTGAAGAGGCCGAAGTGGGATACTGACCAAAAAGTACAAAACCAAACCCAGTCCTTGAAACCGTGACAGCTGCTCTGTGCACCCTTTGGGGAGAAAATCCTGTCCTGCCCATCCCCAGCTTAGCACCTGCGGCAGGAGGCAGAGGGGAGAAAGAGCTCCCCAGATTCCCACGGACCGAGGGGATGCTTTCCTGCGGGTCCCAGCCAATTGCGGTCTGAGGACCCGTTTTTCACTGAAAACAGTTCCGACTTCAAACTCCAAGATGCGCTGGACACGACAGCGGCTGTGACTGAGGGAGCTGCTCGTGGCACACGAGGAGAAGAGCCCAGCCAGCCTGGGCAGGACGAAGCGCCTCCCAGCCCTGGCTCTTGCCCTGCCCTCAGGAGCCTGAGCAAGTTAGTCAGCCTCTTTGAGCCTCGATGCAGTCACCTGTCGAATGGGGATGAGAGCCACTTACCTGGCAGGGCTCCGGCAAGGGCGACATGAGCTAATCTGCGCCAAGCACTTGGCACGGCGCCTGGCGCAGAGCGAGCTGGCCCAAGTGCCAGTCCTCATCGGGGCTGGAGCTCACTCGCGCTTCCAGACGAGGTTGCGTGCGGTTCGTCACCGCAGCGTCTGCACGCAGGGGCCGTGGCCGTTCCTTATTCCATCAGCCGGCCGTGCCTGCGGAGATGCCGGAGAGTCCGAGCCCCCTCGCGATGACTTGGGGTCTCACGGGGACCCTTGGCTGGCCCACATCTGCGCCCGCCACGCTGTAACCTGGTCTCTCCCTGAGTAGGCCTTAGGACGGAAACTGAGGCCCAGAGAGGGTCCTGCCGGGAGCCCGTGGCGGGGCTGGGCAGGAGCCAGGCGCGCGGCCCTCGCTCTCGCCGTCTCCCCGCGGCAGCGGCAGCCTGCTGGCGCGCGCACAGACGCCGCCCGGCGGGGCTGCGTGTTGCTGTGTTGCTGCTGTCACCGCCAACTGCTCTGTCGGCCGTGGGAGTGTGGGCCCCGGCTCCAGGAACTGTTGTCCCAACTCCACGGTGGTTCCAGATTTAGTCACACTTCTGCCTCAGCCCCTGTCACAGTCTCAAAGTCCCCGTCACAGCCTTTGTCATGGCCTCTATCACAGTCCCCGTCACAATACCTGTCAGAACCACTGTCACAGCCCCATCCAGTCTCTGTCACAGCCTCTGTTGCGCCGCCTGTCACAACTTCTGTAACAATTCCTGTCAGAGTCTCTGTCACGGCCCCTGTCACGGCCCCTGTCACAGTCTCTGCCACAGTCTCTGTCACAGCCTCTGTCACAGCCTCTGTCACAGTC
>NW_012139969.1:2182643-2239006 GCF_000956105.1 Propithecus coquereli
CACGGCCTCTGCCACGGTCTCTGCCACGGCCTCTGCCACGGTCTCTGTCACAGCCTCTGCCACAGTCTCTGTCACAGTCTCTACCACGGTCTCTGTCATGGCCCCTGTCACGGCCTCTGTAGTCTCTGTCACGGCCTCTGTCACAGCCTCTGCCACAGTCTCTGCCTCGGTCTCTGCCACAGTCCCTGCCTTGGTCGCTGCCACAGTCTCTGCCACGGTCTCTGTCACGGTCTCTGTCACAGCCTCTGTAGTCTCTGTCACAGCCTCTGCCACAGCCTCTGTCACAGTCTCTGTCACAGTCTCTGCCACAGCCTCTGCAACAGTCTCTGCCACGGTCTCTGTCACGGCCTCTGTAGTCTCTGTCACAGCCTCTGCCACAGCCTCTGCCACAGTCTCTGCCACGGCCTCTGCCACAGCCTCTGTCACGGCCCCTGTCACGATCTCTGTCACGGCCCCTGTCACGGTCTCTGTAACAGCCTCTGCCACAGTCTCTGCCACAGTCTCCATCACAGCCTCCGCCATGGCCTCCATCACGGCCTCCACTGCGGCCTTCGTCACGGCCCGTCATGGCCCCTGCCACGGCCCCTGCCACGGCCTCTGCCACAGCCTCTGCCACAGTCTCTGCTACAGCCTATGTGACAACTCCACTCACAGCCTCTGTCATAGCCCATGTCACAGTTTCTATCACAGTCTCTGCCACAGCCTATGTGACAACCGGCTCATGGTCTCTGTCATAGCCCATGTCACCGTCTCTATCGCGGCCCTGTCACAGTCTCTATCACCCTCTCCCTGGCTCTGCCTCTGCCTGGGGCCCTGCGCGGTGGCCTGCGGGGTGCAGCTCTTGTTACATGGCGGAAGCAGGCTCCGCACCAGCAGGCTGCCCTGGAGCGGGGCTGCGGGAGGAGGCTGTCCGGGGGCCTGTGCGACAGCCGCGCTCCTCAGGGAGCTGGAGAGCGGATCTCCCGAGCCCACGCCTGGCTGTGGCCCACTCCATGTGTCCACGGGGGTCAGGGACCCGGCCCCCATCGCTGGCAGGATGACTGCATGGTTTCACGCGTTGCTGTCATCTCCTCGCCCCCACGGTAAGCTCCGGGGGCAGGGACTGCGTCCTATTCTTTTTGCTCACTCACTGCAGAGCTGAGCATGGGCCTGGGCTCCAGGGCGCAACCTAACGACTCTCCCCAAAGTCCTGGCCTATCTCGAGTCATTTCCAGTTGCCCACCTTTGCCTCCAGAGCAAACCTCCTTTATGTCCTGTGTTTGCTGCTCCTGAATGCTTGCCCGCCCCAGTGTCTGGCCCCCCGCTTCTGCTCACGCTGGGCCTGGCGGCTGGTGTGCCCCTACCTCCCCGCCCCGTCAGACCAATTTGGACACGACCGCCTCTCTCCTCTCCCTGCTCTCCGGCCTCTTATCCACGCAGCCTGCTCTGTCCTCGGGTTCCTCATGTCAGGTTTTGAATCTGTCTTAGTCTCGCCTCAGCCTGCAGGCACCTGGCGACGAGGGGCTGCCTGCTGCAGCCCACCAGAGTAGGTACCCCAGCGCTCACTGGGCAAATACACGGGCGAGTGCTGGACAAAGAAAGGGGTGCAGTGAAACTGGAGGAGGAAGAAAATATAGCGAAGTGGTGGAGAGGACAGGGCCCAGTGTCAACGGGGACTGAGAGCCAAGTCCCTTCCCTGGGTCATCTCAGGGCCCAGGGAAGCCCCTTGCCCTGGCATGGCCCCTCCCTCCACCACCCACCCGGGCCCATGTGCTGAGCCTCTTCCCCTCCCAGTCCATTCTGTCCCTTCCTTTTTTCCCTCCCTGGTGCCTCCAGCCCCAGCTGATGAGACCACTCGGGGGCCCCTGTCTGAACTCACTTTAGCCTGGATTCCAGACCTGGGACAGAGGAGTCTCTGGTACTTACTTCTTGGCAGCTGTGCTCAGCCGGCACCTCAGGGGCCTCCCCCTCCCCGTGCCTCCCTCTCCAGCCTGGCTCTGAGTCCAGGTGGCCCAGACGTCCTGGAGCCCCAGCAGGACACAGAGACACAGTCCAGGCCTGGCTGAGCTGTCAGCACATCTTTCTCCAGCCTCCCCAGGGTGGAGGGGGCATGAGGTTCTACCCGGTGCTTTGGCAGAGTCCCCAGGGAACATCCGGGTGCGTAGGACTGGGGAGAGTAGGGAGATCAAGGGCAGTGGAGCCAGGACTGGCCCCGAGATGAAAGGGCTTGGGGCGCTGCTGGGCCCCCCGTGCTCACAGGCGGGGTCCTGCGCAGAGGCAGAGGGTGGAGAACAGGACAGTACAATAGCTCACGCCCCTAGATCCTAGAGAGACTGGGCAGAACTGAAAAGGAAGCAGATGGCAAGCCCAATGGGAAGTTGAGCCCGCAGGGGCTTTCTTATTCGCTAAGGCCTTCATGTGATGGCGGAGCTGGCGTGTGGGCTCCCAGCATATTTTTACAGCCAGCGTCCGGGGGTGAGAGTGCTGGGAGGAGAGGGATCAGAAGGCTCTGATACGGTCCTTCTATGGAGACAGCAGAATTCTCTTAACGCCAGTTCAGGGCAACAGCTTAGTGAGCCCCTAAGTTGGACACCTGCCCCTATCCCTATCCTCGTTGACCCCACTGTGAGAATCCAGCAGGTCTCATCCCTTTCCCAAGCTACTCCATTCACTGTTTTCCCCATAATAAGTGTGTGTGAGCACACACACAGACACAAACACATGTATATACACACAGAGTAACCATTGCCTAGAAAATCCAGTTCCCTTTCCACTTCTTCCAGGAAGCCCACCTTGACTATACTCAAGGGAATCACTGCTCTGAACTTCTGAACCACTTACTGTTACCCTTGATTACAAACCTCTGCAATGACCTTTTGCTGCTTTGACCAGACCAGGAATCGCCCAAGTTAGGGCATCTCTCTGCCTCTTGGCCTCCATCATGTGTGTCTGTACACAACGTTGGGCACCCAAGGGCTTGGTGATGACAGCTGGCTGATTTGTTTCCCCCGTACATCTACATCCAATCTGGTTGCCCCCTGTGTGCCCCTTCCCCATTCCAGGTTTTTCATTAGGAAGCTTTGGGACCGGAAACCTGAGGAATGTTACTGATTCCAGTGTTCTTTCCTGAAGGCCTCGTCTCAGGTCAGGACGTCCAGCAGGAAGTCTGTGTGTCCCTAGTCCCTGTCCAGCCCTGAGCAGATCTGCCTTGGAGCAGAGCAGAAGGTAGTGTGGGCAAGACCATATCTGTGCTAAACGAGAAGGTGAAGTGGCATCTGTATACGGATCCCGCCCTCTCCCCTCCCCTGTCTTCTCAGAGGGTCTTGAGCACAGGGTCAAAAGTGTGGCTTCCAAGTCCGTGTCTCTGATCCCATCTAGGCAGCTGCCTGTAGAGCTTAGGGCCAGGGCAAGTGCCCGTCCCAGAGAGAAGAAGCAAGTCTGCCTTTTGGAGACCCAGCCAGGGCTTATGAAGGACGAAGAATCAGAGGAAGTAATCTTGTATAGTAAGACTTCCCTTTCATCCCAACAGCAATTTTTAAGATGACTCTATGAGCTAAATCAGATTCCAAGGCCAAGTGTCTTCCCCTCCATTGGGTAACGTAGGTTTCATTCAATCATTTCTTTATTCAGCGTTTATTGAGAACTTACCACCAATGAGATGTTATGCTAGGTGCATCTGTTTTCTCACTTAGTCTTTGCAGTAACTTTTGAAGTATATATCTTTAAACCCATTTTACACACGAGAAAGACCAGGGTATACACAGGCAGTAAATGACAGAGAAGTATTTAATTCTACAGCTTTTGTTTCCAGTCTCATGCTCTATTGTTTACAGCAGGGATTCCCAGGCTTTTGGAATTCACAGACTAATAACATTTCAAAAATGATTTTTGGGAACAAACACAGAACCCTATGCCAAGTTTTTAGTTAGCCAGAGACATAAAAAATACCATCTCCCAGAACCATGATTTCATAAAAGGGCATTTTTAACACAGAGAATGTAGCAAGGATATAACCTTAGAATAAAGACAGCCTTCTAAGAAAGGACAGTTGGAAAACTTACCCTAAAATATCCCACATTGTTCTCTCTCTCTGTTTTTTTTTTTTGTTTTTTTTTCATTTCAAGCAGAACTGGCTAAAACTTTGGTATTGCAGGGTGTGGGAGCCACTGCCCTACCCCAGAGCTGCCTCTTCAAGCAAGAACAATGCCCTTGGCCCATAGCAAATAATCTCCCAGAATTTCCCACCCCGCTCTGCCCATCCTGGTCCCCACCAAATAAGGTCTGAGGTTGATACATACAATCAGCTACATTCCACACTCCACCCCAGGAGCTCTTTGAATTTCACTGATATTCAGTGCCCTTCCAGGAAAGGAAGCCCATCCGCCCCAGTCCCCTTCTCTCTTAGACTCAGATGTTTTCTAGGTTTGCATTCCAGGGATACTCAGGCCCAGACAGCCCTGCAGGGGGCCCATATGTCTCCTGGAATCCCCCAGACACCCACAGATGCTGAGAGCAGCAGGTCTTCTCCACAGCCCAGTCCTGAGGCAAGGCCTTCCCCTTGCTGGGGTCCCCAGGTCCTGGCTACTTGTTATCAGAGGAACCAGAGCAGACCCCAGGCCTTCTAGGCGGTGCTGGAAAGGAGACGGCTTGAGACCTGAGTGGAGTAATGGGGAGATTACAGAATGGGGGTATTTCCTCTCCATTCTTCACCTTCTTTCTGCTTCCTCTCCTTCCCGCCCCTGTGCCTGCCCCACCCCACCTGTGTGAACCCACTGAGCAGTAGAGCAGAGCCTGACCTGTGGATACCTTGATTGAAGTTCCAGCTCCATCAGTTTCTTGCAATGAGGCATTGGGCATGTCACTTAACCTCTCTGTGCTTTAGTTCTCTTGCCTGCAAATGGGAGTAAAAATGTTAGGTTGAGCCATGTGAAACTGCCAAAATTTGAACACAATGGGCCCACAAAAATCACAATTGCCTGTGGTTTAACAAATGAAGTATAAAGTGTTGGATATATGTCTTTCATCGAGTCTGGCCCTCTCCTCCAGGAAGCCCTCCCTCGATACTCCAAGCTCAGTGAGATCTCCCTTTCAAATTTCTCATGGTTGGGGCATGATTTAGTACACATTTCTTCCCTGTGTTGAGTTTTCTCCTCTACTCCTGAGCATGAGTTCAGCCTCCTTACAACTTGGAGGCCACCAAGGGCAGGACCTGGGGCTTCTCTGTCCCCAGACTGCTGGCACGCCACAGATGTCCTCCATTAGGGCTTTCACACAGAACAGACAGGAGAGGCCAGAACTCATCAGGGGTTACTGTGAGCCTGATTTATCTGACAGTCGTTTCTGTACCCCAAGTTGGTCCTAGATGGTTGTGAATGGGTGTTGCTAGCCAAATTGAGGGTAAGTGAGGTGCTACGGGGGAGGAACTAAGAAGCCCTGTCCCCTAGCCACCCTGTGGCAGCAGTATCCCAGGAAGCAGAACCTTGGCCACATCCTTTGTCTTCTCCAAGGATCCCTTTCAATGTCATCAGCTAACTTCCAGGGTCCCTAACTCATTAGAAGAGCTGACATTTATTGATCTGTTCTCCGTCAACGCCGCAGAGGTCTCTGAGATGAGTCGGACCTGCTCTACCCTCAGAGACCTCAGTCCAGAAGGGGACACAGACTGTGTAACCAGTGCTCAGGTTCATGGGAGCTAAGGGGCCATGGGGACATAACTGAGGTTCAGGTCACTGGGAAGCCTGTGTGGGCAGACTTCCTGAGCTGGGTTAGGACAGACTAACTCCCAGAAGTGAGGGAGTTACATGGAGGTCTTCCTCGCGTGTGGCCGGCACACCAGGGCAGGCAGGGCTTGCAGCCTGTTAAGAACACTGCTTCTCAAGGAGACCCAAGGACATTCGGGGATTAGGCCTCCCAGCATCCGTGCAGAGAACTGTCAGCTCAGAGCTGCTCAAAAGTAGAAATGCCAGCTATGGGTGATGTCATCACCCCAGTCATTCCCACCTCCTGGGAGGTCTGGTGGTCCAGTGGGTAGAGCAGAACAGCCCCTGCCTGGCTGCGCCCCCCGCCCCCATCTGGCCACTAAAATGCCTGTTCTGGATGGGGTTTGGGAGAGGAGGTGGTCACGAGTGGTGTAAGAATGAGAGTAGAAAAATCATTTGGAGAAAACTTCCTGTTCTTCCTCAGAGAGATGGCAGAGCCAGGGGACCTTTTTGCTTCCCTCCTGTCAGACTTTGCTGAGGATTCACTTCAGCATTAACCCAGTCCCCAACTTTCCCCGGACAACCCCTTCCCTCTAATGCCCAATCTCTCCCCACTCCCCGTTTCTGAGCTCATCTGGGGTGTCAGGCTGTCTCAGGGTGCTGGAGAGGAATAGAGCTATACCTCAGGCTGAGCTAGTGGGATTTGTCCATAAGCCCGGACACTGTCCACGGGAAGAGGACACACAGCTGGGGGACGTTCTGGGGATGCAGCAGACTCAAAGGGAGTGGGGGCTGTGCAGCTGCTTGGGGGTGGGGGAAGGGGTGGGCGTCTGGGTGGAGCAGGAGCTCCCCTAGCACTGGTCCACACAGGAGGTGTCACAATTTGGAGAAGGGGATCC
Organism: Propithecus coquereli; assembly: GCF_000956105.1. Taxonomy (NCBI): domain Eukaryota; kingdom Metazoa; phylum Chordata; class Mammalia; order Primates; family Indriidae; genus Propithecus; species Propithecus coquereli. The sequence continues at coordinate 2,189,221 of NW_012139969.1, forward strand.
AAAGCCAGCCCGAGAGTACCACCAGGTCGCCAGAGGAGCAGGCCCACCTGCTCCGCGCTGCAGCCGGCGCGTCTCGCAAAGCCCCCTCAGAACCAGCCCGGAGAGAACCGGTGCCGGGATCCAGCGCTCGCATCCCGCGTCCGTGGCTGCAGCAGGCGCATTTCCTCGAAGTCTGACCGCGAAGGGCTCGGTCCCACCGCACGCCCCGTGCGTGTCTCCCCGAGTTTCCCCCACGCCCTCCTCGCCGGCCGCTGCAAGGCGTCGCAGGGGAAAGACTGGCGCGGGATTCGCCCCCCGCCCATGTCACAGGAAAACCCTGGGAGCCGCCCGACGCAGCGCATTTCCCGGAAACCCCCTCTCCAGGCGGCTTGCGGGAAGGCTGGGGCTCCGCGTCCAGACGACCCGCACCCTCCCCCACCGCCGAGGAGCAAAGTGGCGGGGAAAGGCGAGCCCGAGCTCGGAGAGGGAGACTGGGAAACCCCGCCCCTCCAGTTTGGGATGGGGAATTCGCCGCCCAAGCCGGAGCCCTAGACTCGAGGCGCGCTCCCAGCCCTTAGCCAGGGAAACACATTCGAGGGCGCAGGACTGAGGACGCCTCTCGCTGCGGCCCCCGCGGCCCGGCGGCCGGCCTGCCCCCGACCCCTCCGGCCCTGGCCCGCGCGCTCTGCCCCTTTAAGAAGCCCAGGTAGGCAGGCCCGGCCGCGGGACCGCTCCTATGGCAACTCGCGAGCCGCGGCGGCTTCATGAATATTCTGGGGCGCGGGAGCCCGAGCGCTGCCGGAGGGCTCTCCGGGGGAGGCGGCCGTTGATGTAAGCCCGGCGGGCCGCTGGGCTGCGCGCGGCTGCGGCGAGAGCCCCCGGACGGGCCGGCCGGGCTGGAGGAAGGCGAGCTCGCGGGGGGCCGGCCACAAAGCCCGGACAGCGAGACAGACGGACAGTCCGCCCGCGCCGGGACGCACGCGGGAGCCGCGGGCCGTGCGCCCTGCGCTCCCGAGCGGCTCCCGGAGCGCCGCGGCCGCAGCGCCGCTTGTGCCGGCGCCCATTGTTCCCCGCGGGGGCGGGGCGCCTGGAGCCGGGCCGCGCGCCGCGCCCCTGAGCGCGGGAGGGAGGGAGCGCGGGGTCCCCGCGCCCAGCCCGGCCCGGGAGGAGGCGCAGCGCGGCGAGCCCGGGACCCGGAGCCGGACTGGGAGCCTCCCCGCGGCGCGCAGCATGGGCGACTGAGGCGGCCCGGCGCCGGCTGTGAAGGACTAGTCCCCACGGGCGGGCTGGCAGGCGGGCGGACCTGGAGCGGCTCCGCGGCGCCGCGCCCCTGTCCCCGGCCCGGCCCGGCCCCTGGCGCCATGGACAAGCTGCCGCCGTCCATGCGCAAGCGGCTCTACAGCCTCCCGCAGCAGGTGGGGGCCAAGGCGTGGATCATGGACGAGGAAGAGGACGCCGAGGAGGATGGGGCCGGGGGCCGCCAGGACCCCAGCCGCAGGAGCATCCGGCTGCGGCCGCTGCCCTCGCCGTCGCCCTCAGTGGCCGCGGGCAGCACGGAGTCCCGGGGCGCGGCCCTCGGGGCAGCGGACAGCGAGGGGCCGGCCCGCGGCGCGGCCAAGTCCAGCACGAACGGCGACTGCAGGCGCTTCCGCGGGAGCCTGGCCTCGCTGGGCAGCCGGGGCGGCGGCGGCGGTGCGGGCAGCGGCAGCAGTCACGGGCACCTGCATGACTCCGCGGAGGAGCGGCGGCTCATCGCCGAGGGCGACGCGTCCCCCGGCGAGGACAGGACGCCTCCGGGCCTGGCGGCGGAGCCCGAGCGCCCCGGAGCCTCGGCGCAGCCCGCAGCCTCGCCGCCGCCGCCCCAGCAGCCGCCACAGCCGGCCTCCGCCTCCTGTGAGCAGCCCTCCTCTGACACCGCTATCAAAGTGGAGGGAGGCGCGGCCGCGGGCGACCAGATCCTCCCTGAGGCCGAGGTGCGCCTGGGCCAGGCCGGCTTCATGCAGCGCCAGTTCGGGGCCATGCTCCAGCCTGGAGTCAACAAATTCTCCCTGAGGATGTTCGGCAGCCAGAAAGCCGTGGAGCGCGAGCAGGAGAGGGTTAAATCGGCGGGGTTTTGGATTATCCACCCCTACAGCGACTTCAGGTAAGGGGCCCGGCGATGTCCTGTGAGTGCTCCGCACGGTCGCAGGCACGCTTCCTCTCCCGGTCCTGCCTCCCAGCCGGAGTTAACTTTCCTTCCTTCCTTGCGCAGGGAGCTCCGAGAGAAGCCGGGAGCCTCTAGGCTCCGAGACACCCCCAGCCCTTCTGCACTGCGCTGGGAACTTTCCTCTGTGTTCAGACACTGGTCTTCCCGGGTCTGAGCCGCATTGGAGACAGGCTGAAAAGGTGCTCTGAGCGTGGCCTAGCCCTAACCACAGCCAGGATAGGGCTCTGCCACCTTAAGCCACACATTCCACCTCCCCCTTCAAGGCTGCAGAGTCAGGGTGGCCATCCTAGAGGCTCCAAGTCGTTCTGCCTGCAGAGAGAGCAGGGCCATGAAGGGAGACAGACCTCTTAGCAGCCAGGCCGGATCCTTGGGTGCTGACCGCAGGCATTATCTGCCTTTTGGTGCCCTGGGAGACTGCAGCCAGGCCTCTGGGGGACTGAGGTCACTGGGGCCTGAGGCCCAGGATGAAAGCCTTCTGCAGCTGCCTTAACCCTGGGCCAAGCCCCTCGTTCTGAGTGGTGGACCAGGGAGCAGGCACCCTGGGCAGGTGTCATCAGACTGGCAGGGCGGCATGACCTTGCTCATAGTGGTCAGTGAGGATGCCTGGTGTTCTGACTGGTGAGCAGCTGTCCTGTGAACCAAGCTTGTCCAGTGCCCCATCCCCACCCCAGAGGCCCACGCTCCAGCTGCTGATAGGTCTCTCATGGGTCAGTTGTGGGTTCCCAAACAAAAGATGTGACTGCCAGTCAGGGAGAGGGACCCTGCCCCCTCCCACACCACCTGAGTCAGATGCCACTGAACAGCAGATACCACTGGACGCTTGTGGGCGTATCTGTACAAAAACAGGAATTGTTGGTCGCCTCTGGGATTGGGATCAGGGATACCCTTACCTCAGTCAAGGTCCTGAGATCCCCCAGTCCCCCTCTGGGCTTTCCTGATACATAGTGTTAAGATGGAGGTCTGGGAAATGTTCATCTTTTTGAGCTGAGTTTAATTCTCTCATTCTCTGTCTCTCTCCGGCCCTGCCCCCTATTTGTCTCCCTGCCTTGCCTACCCTGCTTGCCTGCCTATATAAATGAGCATTTTGCCAGCCCAGAGCCCTCTTTGCAAACTCCAGGGAAGCTGGGTTTGTAATGAGAGCAAAGCCATTTTCCATCCAATGAGAGAGATTTTTCATGCTGGGAAGGACCAGTCAGACAACACTCGATGGCTTAAAATAGGTGGTGAACAAAGGCCCCCCCCCTTTTTTTCTTTTGAGAGGCTACTCTTCCTAACCCTAATATCTAGGGTTCCCCTTTCCAGAGGATGAGGGAGACCAAAGGGCAGGCTGAACAGAGCCATAGTCATCAAATTGTGTGAGCCTATGTGGGACCCTCCCATGAGGAACTGTGGCTAGGTTCCCAGTGCCAGGTTCCTAAAGAGTGGACTCCCCTTTGGCCAGCACTGGGGCCTGAGGATCCCAGGCTGAGCTAGGGAGGAGTGGGCAGGAGCCATGTCTCCTCCACTCCCTAGGTGTCCTGGGTTTCTCCTCCCTCTGAACGCCTCAGTGGTGGTGACAGATAGGCTGTTCTAGTACCAAGCACTTGTGATTGTTGAAGGACCCTCCTCACCCTTGCTCATCTCTCTGCTGTCTTTGCTGTCAGAAGGCCTCTATTTGGGTTCTCATCACCAAGCACATTGCCTGGTGTGGGGGCCTGCAAAGGACCAACCCCAGGCATGCCTAGCCTCCGTCGACAGGAAGCAGTGATTGAGGCCCTTCTGGGCACTGGGTCCTACCCTCCTAGTCTCCATTACTTGGACGGTGAAGAGTTAGGACTGGGCTGATTTCATCAAATGGGATCCTTCCCCACCTTCCCTGTCTTACCTCTGCCCCTCCTGGTATGTCTGTCTGCAGTCCCCCTGCTGCAGAAACTCCCACGAACTGCAGGCTGCCTGGGACCTGGCCGCAGGGGAGGGTGGTGGGGACAGGGAGATGGGGATGCAGTAGGATTGTTAAAAGGGCGACAGGAAAAGGGGCAGACTGGGCTTTGGGTTTGTGCAATAAGCAACAGGGGCTGGTGGCTGGAAGCCCACATCCTCTTTACACAACCTTGGAGCTGGGTGGGGTGTAAGGAAAGAAATCCAAGAAAGACCATCTGAGAGTGTGTCTGGAGGGGCAGTGATCATGCCTCTTCTGCCTCTGAACCAAAACAGTCTCATCTTCAGAAGGTCAAAGAGGCAAGGGCCTAGCTAAGTCTCCTAAGCTTAGAAAACCCACCACTCAACCCCGCCTAACCCCCACCTCCCCTAGCACCCCAAGCCTTAGTCCCTAGAGCTTCAGCCACTGGCCTTGGGCATCTATATGGAGCCCATCCCCATTGCCCACCTTAGGCTTCACGAGAGCTTCTGCAAGCATTGCTCAGGCCAGTTGAGGATTTATTCATCATTTTGACGGGCAGGAAGCATTGATCGAGCAGAATTAGTTTAGTAAAGAATCGCCAACAAACCATGATAGATTGAGTTTGCGGTTAGGAGTTCAGGGCTGGCTGTCATGGGCTGCTTCTAGCATCTCCTGTTCCTGGGGAGCAAGGCTGGGTGCCTTTTCCAGGGCTGGAGTGGACTGCGCTCTGAGGGACCAGCGTAACCTGGGCCATGGCTAATGATAGGCTTCTCTAGGCTGTCCCCTCTCCCCACACCATGCCCCAGCCACCCTCATGGCTCCTCCAGTCTCCACAACCTGTCTGGCCTCCCCTCCCCTCCCACTCCCCATTTGCCTTTTGAAATTTGTATTTGTGGTGTGTTAAGGGAATTGGGCAGGACACAGCAGCCCCCTGGGACATTGCTCCCTGGGCTTCTGTCCAAAGCTCACTGGGCTTTGGGTCCTGGGTGGGTCCTTCCTTCCACACAAATGGTGTCCTGGAGAACCTAGAACAAATAAAACATAGTATCTGTATAATCCTATTTTACCAAGAGGAGAGAAAGGGAGGGGGAACCCCGAGTGCAGATGTAGCTGGTTTCGTTCCCAGAAGCTGGTCAGGCTCAGGCAGTCTGCCTGGGCGTGTGTATCTAGACGTCTGTCTGAGTGGGTGTCTTGGGGCTGTGTGGGTGGATGGGGGGCTGGCAGGGAAGTCCCTGTGTGGGACGTCAGTTCTGGAACTATTGCATGTCCCCAGAGCTAGCTCAGCCTTGAGAATAGAGGCAGGCAGAAGCTTGGCCTTTCTCATCCCCAGCCCCTGCCCTCTCCTAGCCTGAGCGTCCTGAAGCCATGAGGAAGGGAAGGGAAGCGGGGGCCTTCAAGTGTCCTCTCCTTGGGGCAGAAACAGCTGGGCTCTAAAATCATGGAAACTGGGCCAGTAGCCTGGCAGGTGCCATGGGTAGCGTGAGCCGACTTCCTGTTATTGGTCCCTGGCACCCTGTCCCTGCCATTACTCACCTCCCATCACCTCCCCAGCCCTGTTTGCTATGCTATGGGATCCTGCCTGGGTAATGAGCCTACTCTGAGCCTCAGTTTTCCTATCTAGAAAATGGGGTTCCTGTTGCCTATGGCTATGTCATACACAAATTAGTACAGCTGTGGTTGCCCTGCGGCGGTGAGAAGCTGCAGTGAACTGTGTGAACACACCTCCCCTGCCCTCACTACCTCCTCCCCTTGGTCCTGGGCAGATCACATGGGCCTCTGTCTTTGGCTCAGTCCAGAGGTTCTGAACTGCCGGGGGTCAGAAACCTCCCTGAGAACCTGCTGGAAACTGTAGTCTCTATCCAGGAAGATACATAGATATGCACACATGTGCAGTGTGGCACTCCACTTCTGGTGTCTGTGGTCGCCTAAGTTGAGGACCACCTGGGGGCTTGAAGTTGTGAACCCCACTCTAGGCCATCCCAGAAGAGAGCCTGGGCCTAGCAGGAGGTGGGTACTGGCCTCCTAGAGCCAGACTTGTCTGGAGCCTGGTCGGGGGGGGGTCCCTCTGTAATCTGGGGCTTGGGCCTCTCAAGGAGATGGTGAAGGGGAAGGAGGCAGCAACCTGGCTCTGGGTCTGGGGTTTCTGAGGCCCTTCTTGGGTGGGCCTTCCTGGGGGCCACTGCCCAGGAATGCTGCTGCTGCTGCTCTAGTACGAAGCGCCAGGCTGGAAGGAGCTGCAGGCCCTGCGAGCACTGGAGGGGAAGGGTGCCTTGCTGCAGAGGGGAATTCCGAGGTGAGCTGCCTGGGCGGTGCTGTCAGCTGGCACAGCAGGCAGCAGGGTTCTCCAGGGATGAGACCTGCCCCACATGACAAGGTGGGGCTGGTGTCACTCAGGGCCGAGGTGCCCCCACGATGCTGGGTGTACGGAAACCCAACAGAGGCAGAGGACCAGGATCCTCACACTGCCCGATTAGAGTGGCCTGGGCTCCAGGTTTTCCCTGTTGGAAGGCTCCAGTTCCTGGTCTGGTGGCTACATGATGAGGCCACCTTCTCCCCTGCTTGGCCCTACCTCTTCACTCCCCTTGGCTGCTGTGAGCTGCGAGGCTTTGAGGCTGTCAGGGAGCCTGGCTTACATAGGAAGCTTCCAACGGTGCTGGTCTGTCCACCTGTCCATCTGCCCTCTCTCTGTTGTTTTAAGGTCCAATGTCCCTGGGTCTTCTGGGACACGCTCTCAGGCCACTCTGGCCGCTGTCCATCTCTCCTTCCCTGACCACCTGGGGCATTTGGATGGAGCATTTGGATGTGTTTGTTATAATGTAGCTTCTCATGCTGTAATGTCATCCAACTCACTTGGGGATCTTTTTAAAATACAGATTCCCATTCACTAGTTCTGGGGTGGGTGGGATGCTGCACTTCTGATAAGCGCCCACACGATGCTAACGCCACTGGTGCACTGACCAGGACCATGCCTGGAGTACTGAGGTGATAGGCCATGTGCGTGTTCCGTGCTCAGCCTAAGCTCCCTAACTGAGCTCCCTGAGGGCAGAGCCTCTGCTTTCTCCCTTTGGCCTTGGAGCCCTTGGCCCCCAGTCCCGACAGCAGGGTGAAGTCTGTGGACTGGGCCAAGCTGAGCCTGCAGACTTTGGGGTGCTGGATTCACAGTCTGCTTGTCTCCCCGTCCTGCGCTGCTGCTTGAACCCTGCTGGCCCTGGATGCTGGCTGTTGGGGGGGTGGGCAGGTGGAGACCAGGTGGCCAGAGGGCCCTCACTAATCGCTAATCCATCCTGTCCCACCACTTTTGCTGCTCTTTTCCCATCTGAAGGGCCAGAGGGATGGGCCTGGCTGGGGGAGAAGGGGCAGGGAGTTCGGTGACTGCTGTGCTGTTTGAGATTTCCTGAAGGGAGCAGATGTTGTCAGTGAGAGAGTTCAGAGGTGACAGGCAGGGGAGCCGGTGTGAGGTGGCTCTGGCAGTGGCCAGCCAGGAGGAGGACAGAGGCATCCAGTAACAGAGTAACAGTGGCTGCCTTGGCACCTTGAGCAGAGGCTTTGTCCAATTTTATATCCCGCTCGCCTGCCCTAGGCCATGCCCAGCAGCCTCCATGTGGGCTGGGCTTGACTGTCACTTCTCCCTGCCCCCTCCTACCCTGGAAGGCACTAGCCTCCATGCAAATTATTTGGCTGACAAGTGTCATAGCAGCCTGAGTGGCCCTTGTGCCTGCCACAACACTGGCCACCTTGGGGGAATTCACCCAGAGCAGAAGGTCCAGCCCCCAGTCCCCTGGAGGCTTGTCATATAACTGAGGAGGCAGCCGGCTCCAGCACACGCTTGCTTGGCTCAAGGGCTCTTACAAAACTGCTGCTGCCAGTTGCTAATTAATAGAAGGGCTACTGCGGCCCGCCAGGCAGTCGTGCCTGCGCCCAGGGGATGCTGAAGAATTCATACTTCCCAGCCAGCGAGGGCTGCAGGAGGGCAGGGGCATTGTCTTGGCTTTGGAGAGGATGTTCTTCGCCAGCCGGGCTTCTTTACTGAGAAAGCATTGCCAGGGCCTGGAAGTCTGCAGTCCCAAGGGCTAGGAAGCCACTGGAGACACTCTCTACCATTAGCACCCACCCAGAACTGAGGCAGGAGGCAGCATAGAGAGGTGGTGAGCTCCCTATCACCAAGGGAATGCAAAATAAGACTGAGGAACACTAGATCAGAGGTTGCCAAGCAGTACCCCGTGGATATATTCTGGACATACACCAGCACCCAGATGTGTTCTGTTTGGCTAGCATAATGTGTCATAACAAATCATAGCCAATGTTTTAAAATAGAAAGATGTAACATAAAATATGGCTTCTGGGCTTCTCTTGAACACCTGGGAACTCTGGCAGCTCTGGCCCCACCTGCCCAGCATGCAGCAGGGAACTGGAGGAGACTAGAGGCTGCCTCCTTTATACTGGCTTTTGTTCTCCGGTTGCCTCTGTCTACAGCGGTCCCTAAGGCATCTGTCTTCCACCCAGCCGTCTTCATACCATTTAGCTCCTGACCCCTGTAGGTGTCCGAGTTTATGATCAAGGACTCGAATCAATAGGAACTAAAGCCAGGTGGGTTCGCAATCAATAACCACCATTGACGAAGCATCCACCATGTGCCCGGCTATGCTAGGAGCTTTACATGTCCTATTTCATTTACTCTTCACGGTGGCCCTCAAAATAGTTTTATTATCCCCAGTTTACAGGTATGGCTCTGAGAGGGGAAGAAAAGAGAGAGAGAAAGAGATTTGCTCCAAATCATACAGCTGTGAAGTACCAGAATTAGAATTTGACCCTGGTCTCTGCAACTCTAAGCTGAAGCTTGTCCCTTCTTTCTCCCTCTCCCTTCCTTCCCACTTCTTCCTTCGCCTCCTTTATCTCTTAGCTTTAAAAAAATTTAATGACACAAGTAGTTCAAGAAAACATTCTCTTGAGAATTAAAACCTTGAGGAGGAAGGTGACCAGCCTGAGCAACATAGCAAGACCCTGTCTCTACAAAAAGGAAAAAAATAAATGAGCTGGGTGTGGTGGCACATGCCTGTAGTCCCAGATACTCAGGAGGCTGAGGCAGGAGGATCACTTGAGCCCAGGAGACTGAGTTACAGTGAGCTGTGACTGAGCCACTGCGCTCCAGCCTGGGCAACAGAGGGAAACCCTGTCTCAAAAAACAAACAAATGAGCAAAAGAAAAAACCAACATCAAGGAGGAACTCAGAAAGGTGGGGTCAGCAGGCACAGGAAATCTATCAGGTCTCAGAATATGGGGCCTGGAGAGGCTTTAGCAAGCCCCTGGCCTAGAGCCTTTTTTTAAAGATGAGGAGCAGAGAGGGGAAGCAAGCGACTGGCCCAAGGTCGCAGAGTAAGTCCATGCCAAAGACGAAGCCACAGCCCAAGTGGGTTATGTAACGTTTGTCTCCAAAGGTCTTCAAGCTTAAATTCACCCCCAAATTCCCAACCAGAGGGTTTCTAGACTAGACTTTTCCTGGGTGGTCTTGTCACTTGGAGGCTTTTTGTGTCACTCCAGCCCCACAACTGTCTTTCTGGGGTGATAGGTATTTTCAGGGTTCCATCATAATTTAGTCTCGTTCCGTAAGAAGGGAGTCTCTCCGCGGATGGAGACTCTGGTGGCTGAGACATGCCGTCCTCACCCCAGGCCTGGGGCTGCTGGGCCAGGATGCCTGCTCACCTGCCCCTCCCCTGGCTGGTCCTGACCCGTGTGGGCACCTCTGGGGTTTTGGAACCACGTCCAGGTGCCATTGACGCCCCTGTTTGTGGATGGAGGTGATTGGGGTTCAGGCAAAAAGGGGACAAGTGGCCAGTGGTGTCTGTGTTCTGTCCACCAGAGAAATAGACGGTCACATGGTCTATTCATTACATCCTTCAGAGAAGTGAGGCAGTGCAGCTGGTCTGTGGTTTAGGACTCAGTGTGGGACCAGAATCAGGGCTCAGTCTGTGACCAGGGACAGAGCTCTGTCTCTGACAAAGGTTGGAGCTCAGTCTGAGACCCTCATCTGGGCCCAAACTGTGACCAGGATCAGGGCTCAGTCTGTGACTAGGGTCAGGGCTCAGCTCATGACCAAGATCAGCCAAGATCGGGGCTCAGACCATGACTAGGGCCAGGGCTCAGTCTGTGACCAAGATAAGGGCTTGGTCGGGGGTCAGGAACTTGAGTCCGTAAAGCCTTCGAGCCAGTCTCAGTGCCCTCCATTCAGGAAGCCCTCCCTGCTGTCCTTAAGCTCCCTGAGAACCTACACCCCTTAGCATCTGAGCCAGCTGCCTCTGGTTTTCTCTGGGAGGTAAAGTACAAATTATAAATAAACAACAGTGCCGCCACTGCCGACGCCAGAGCCACCAAATCTAACACGTGACCGATCCCCACCCCACTCTGCTCTCTCATTGCTTGGGGCTGCTGTCTGGTGTTCCCAGCCAGGCAGCAAGCCCAGGCACCTGCAGGGCGGTGCTCAGGGCTGGGCACCAAGGTGTACCAGCTCCACAGAGGGGCTCGCTCCACCCCACCGCGCCGGGCTCTGGGCTACCACGAATTGCGGGATAAGCAGCGGGGCCTCCAGGTCTGATTGTGGCAGCTGCTGGGGCCTGATAATTGGCTGCTGATGATTTTGTGTCTATCTGAGCATTTACCCACGTGGGTGGATGTGTTATGTCTGCGTGAACGAGCTTTCAGAAATTAATACATAACGGGGCTGGCTCATACATCATCTCTGGGCTTGAGGAGGGACAAGCGAGGGGCCATGCCACCCAGAAGACCACACAGTCCATTCCAAGACTGATTTCACCCATCATGGTGCTGGGGGTCACTACTCTCCTGCCAAAGAGGAGAGGAGGATTTCAGCTTCTCTTAGGGTCCCGGTGCTGGGTTGGAGGAAGGCAGACAAGAAATAAACTGGTATGGATTGAGAGTCAGGGAAGGCTTCCTAGAGGAAGCGAATCTGCGCTGGATCTGAAGGAAAGAGAGACCATTCTGCACACTTCCGTGGGAGCAGGTGTTTGGGAACTTGAGCTAAGGGGACACCTGGTTGGGGATGGGGTTGGCAGGCACTGAGAGCAAGTTGTTCAGAGCCTGCCTCTTTGAACCTGCTCTGCTTAAGCTCTGCCCTTCACCCTTGAGGAGTCTGGGCTGACACCACCGTCCGCCTGTGATGCTGCCTGAGTACGTGTGCGTGTGTTTGCCTGTGTGTGCACCCTGGTCCTTGCAGCCCAGGGAGCTCCCTGGGCCCTGGCCCCAGCTGCACAGACTTCGAGAAGACTCCCTTCTCCTGCGGTATTAGGCCCAGAAGGCAGGTGTTGCTGCTGCAATAATGTCACTGAGTGTGTGGCCGGGAGCCCAGAAGTAATTACCCTGCAGTTCCCCGTCAGAGGCTGGAGCAGCCCCTGTCAATGATTAACGTGAGTCCCCAGCCACTCAGTGCCAAAGCCAGTCATGGGCTTCTCCCACTTACAGAGGATATGAAGTACTTGTTCCCTTCCCCAGGGACAAGAAAGACCCTCAGGTCCACAGGTCTCATCAATGCCATTAGCACCTTTAAAAGAAACTTGGTCCAGCAGGGGACACTCTGCAGACGGGGCCTGACTTCGTGCTGCATGGGGGCTGGCCCAGCCTGGAGCCCTGGGTCTTCTCATCTGCACTTGCCCATCCTGGAACTGCCTGCTCCCCCCACTCTAAATTTGCCCTCATGTCTCCTGTTCTGCTGTGTGACCTCAGCAAACTCCTTTCCTCTCTCCACGTCCAGGGTTGGGGCTCAGCCTAAGGCTGAGAAGAGAGCAAAGCTAATTGGCCAAATAGGTATTGAACCCTTAGTCCTGATCCCATTAGCGCAGATTGAGCCAGCAGGGCAGGGACAGCATTGCTGACCAGTACGGCTGATGAGAGTCCCCCTCCCTCTTTCTGGGGACTCTGCCGAGGCCCAGCCAGGCGTGATCCTGGAGGCCTTCATCCCCTGTGGTCCTGGAACAGGTGGGGGATCCCTTACTTAGGGGCATCTTTTTGCTGAGGCTTTTCCTCAGCAAGGAGGGGCTCCCTGGCGTGCTGTGTCATTGCTGTGGCCTGTCAAGGGCCCTCCCTCCCATCAGGTCTGGGCCCTGTGGAGTAGAGTTCAGGCTTTCTTTTCCTTGTCCCTGGGCATCCTACCAGGGACTGACACGGCAGGAGCGTAAGGAAAATGAGTTTAAATGCCCTCCTGCAAAGGGCCCCAACCATGTTTTCCCCTCCTGGATGCTCAGACCTGGCCTAAGAAGGGTTCAGAGTGTGAGGACCCGTGGAGACTGCAGGTCACACCGGAGAGCTGTGGCTGGGGGGCCCTGGGACAGGCCAGCAGGATCGCCCACTTTGGCACTGGCGGAGGACGGAAGTGGGAAGCTGTTCATCCTCTCTCAGAGTCATCATGCCTTTGGGTCGCTCTGTAGCTTCTGGGGACAGAGTTGAGGGGACAAGCCTGTGAATCAGGCCAGTGGAAGCCTTGGCTCTGCGCCGTCCAGCTGCGTGGACTTAGCCGAGGCCTCACTTCTCTGAGCTTTGTTTTCCTCATCCAAAAATGGGAGCAGAGAGGGGTGAGTCCCCTAAAGTGCTGGCCGCTTCGAGTCACCTGGGAGCTCATGCAGTCACAGACGCCCGGCTCCCTGGGTGAGGCCGGGCAGGTACGGCTTGGGGAAGTACCCAGGTGATTCTGCCTCCGTGACTTTGGGGGCCCACGACCCGGGCATCCCTCGGGCCCCTTCCGTGCGCACAGTCTGCGGTTCTCTGACTGCACTGCACTTGCCGCGGTCCCTCAGTGTCCCCAGAGCCTGGGGTAAGATCCTGACTCAGCGCGGCCCCCAGGCCTGTTGGGGACAGGCCTCTCTCTCCAGGGAGTCGCCCCCCTTTTTTTCCTCCAAGATCGTTAGGATTCAGAATTATAAAATTCTGGGGCCGGACTGGACCTCAGGGAACATGGCCCTTGCTCAGCTTCCTCCTTAAGACTGTTTTCCTGGAGAGAAGGTGGCTCTGCGTCAGAGTCCAGGCCCCCCAGGGGATCCTTGTTGCTTAACTGGCCTTCAGCCCCCATCCCAGAGAAAAGGGGCTGTGTAGACCCCCCCAGAGTCATTCTTCAGCTCCCTCTCTGGGGCAGCCCTCCCCTGGCTGCTCCTCAGCCCCTTCCGTGACTGGGGCTTCCTGGCCTTGAGAGGGTCTGCGCCAAATCCGTCCCCAATGCCTATGTTGCAACTCGAGCCTGTTTCTTCCTTCACACTGGCAGCTCCTTCCTGCGTGAGCAGGTGAGCTCTCCTACCTGATTTCCCGAGGGTGTGCTCCCGTGCTACTCCACAACAATATTCTATTTTCGTTCCATTCTCCTGAGTGGTAGGACAGGAGGCTCCTGGGGCAGTGGTGTTTGAGTCTTCTTTGATTCTTGTAAGCTGAGAAGTTCTCCAACTCCTAGTCCCCTCCCCAATTTTCCCCAGATAGTCTTGTCAGCTGAGCGAAGCACAAAGAGGTTAGGTCACTGCCCGGAGGGGACACAGAATCCTGGCAGCTTGGAGCATTGTGGAGCAGCCTTCCCCTGCTGTGCAGTGTGGGATGTGTGTGTGTGTGCGTGCATGCGTGTGCATGTACATATGCACTGTGTGTCTCTGTGCATGTACAAACTTAGGTGTCCAGAGGAGGTCCCAGCCCATCAGAGAGGCAATGGCTTGCCATCTGGAAGTGTTCCTTTTGCCCAGGCCTGGGCTCGGCTGTATCATTGAGAAGGTGCAGTCACAATCGCTTTCTCAAGGAACTCTCTTCCTCTGCAACCTTCACAGCTCCTCTGTCCTCCAGAAGAGCTCTCAGTTCTCAGGATGGCATTCGGGATGTACCTCATCTTCTCGTCAGACCGGTATTGGGTTGGGGTGATGGGGTGTCAGGATGCCCTGAGTGCATTCTTCCCTTAGTGAGCTTTCAATCTGATCGGCTGCCCTTGGCTGACCTCTTTAGCCTCTGCACTGCAGAGATTCATGGAATTCAGCATTCCTTTAGAGATTGTCTAGCTCCATTCTTTCTGTGCAAATGGGGAAACCGAGGAAGAGACAGAGGCGGGGACATACTCAAGGTCACACAGCAAGTTAGAGACAGAGATGGGATTAGAACTCAGACTCTCAGGCCTCTACCCTGGACGCCTTCTGCTGCATAGCATGGGCCTCCCTTCTGTAACCCCTGGGCTCTAGCCACAGTGCTGTCCTCTGACCTGTGGACACACTCAGGCCCCTGCCTCCTCTTTGAGGCTTTAGTACCCTGCAGGCCATGCTGCCCCTGCTCAAGCCTGGCTAAATTGCCCCTCTAGCCATCCCAGCCCATGGAGTGCAGCGCCAGACAAGTCTCTAATTCCCCTCCCTGGGCCCCGTCTGCCATGCCACTGGCCCAGCTCATCTGCTCCCCTGAGAGGTGGGCCTGTCCATCCCCCAGACTGAGGGCTTCTTGAGCTAGGACTGGTCCATTGCCCCAGGATCCTGCAGCTCTCGGGCCAGGACCTGCATCTTAGTGGTCACAAGATGATGATGATGATATTGAAGGCCAGCAGTATAGCATGGCATAAGTATTATCTCTTTTGATTCTCCCAGAATCCTGGAGGTGGGGATGAATGTCTCATGTGCAAACACATGAGAAAACAGGCTCAGAGAGGTTAAGTGATGTGTCCAAGGCCACACAGAGGAGCACCTAACCATCATACCATCTGCCATAGCCTGACTTCTCAGAGTGTGGTCCCCAGACCAGCAGCCTCTGCATCACCTGGGAGCTTGCTAGCAATGCAGATGTTGGGCCCCACCCCACACCTACTGAAGTCCACCGAGTCTGCATCTTAGAAAGAGCCTCAGGTGGTGTGAGCGCACATTCCAGTCTGAGCAGCACTGCGCTGCGTGGTTGAAGGAGCACAGGCAGGAAGCGCAGATTCGGTCAGTTGCAGCCCTGAGACAGCTCACCTTCCCTGGGGACTAGTGGCTGAAACTCACTCTTGTGTGACGAGGGGCCAGGCCCTCAGCTCAGGATAGGGAGGTATCTTAGAGGAGGCAGGGGTGAAGGTTCATTTTTGGGTCTTGAAAAAGCAAAACAAAACAAATGTTGTTCCTCGAGTCACTGATAAACATAGAAGAATTAGAAGATCTGCTAAAATCCAAACAACCCACGCATAAACCAAGCCCTAGGTGCCCTTGGCTGGAAATCTGACTATGTCTGAGGCAGCCCTGGGTGGCCGAGGAAGCAGCTACCTGGCAGCCCTGTGATTCTGAGTCAGAGATTTCGAGGTGGGTTAAAAATAGAGCCCCAGTGGCCAAGCGGAGGTGGGAGGGAGACAGCAGCTCATCTAGTATAGCCGGGAGACCCTGGGGTCAGGGAAAAGCAGGGACGGGAGGGGCTGAGTGGCCAGCCTGGCCGGGGCACAGGCAAGGAGGACTCCTGCTCACTCCAGGGCAGAACACCACAGCCACCATGGCCACCACCACCACCACAACTGCTGCAGGAGGAGCCACCAGCTCCTCGGCCACGTGGGGTCATGAGGGGTGTGACAATCAGAACCCCGGGCAGGTCGGGGGTGGGGCATGGGGATTGGTAGATGCTTTCAAACAGCTGTCATGGTTGGGGGCGAAGGAAGGAAGGTGTCCCTGTGTGTGTCACGTGACTGTCATGGGCTGGCAAGTGTGTGCCGTTAAGCTGGTCTCCTCCACCTGTTACACCTGGCCTTCGAGTGGTCTCCCTTTCTCCACCTTCACCACTGGCCCCAGAAAGTCTCGCTCTGACTCCCAGTCGCCGCAGAGACTTTACTCTGTGTTCACGCCGACCACCGAGGAGCTCTCTGTGGACCATCGTTGTACCTCTGTCCAACACGTGGTAGAGGACCCTTCACAGCAAGGGTCAGCAATGACGCTGGTCATTGTTTAAAGGTAGATTGACTTCCTGATTATAAAGGTAATATTTGCCTGTTACGAGAGTGTAGAAAATGTTGGAAGGTGTGATGGGGGAAATCAAGTCACTGGTAACCCCACCGCTTAGTAGTGATCAACATTGATGACTTAGTGGGCTCTTTTTTATTTTTGGCAGCCTTCTTTTCCCCTCTGGCAATAATCTTCCATCCATCCGTCCTTCCATCCACGTCACGATAAGGTATTTACCGAGACCCTCCCCACCCCCACCCAGCGGTCTGTTCCCTTCATGAGGAAGGAAGAGACATCGTCTCTGCTCTTGGGGAGCTCGCAGGCAGCGGGGAGCTAAGGCTCCTCCTGGCCTGTGCGGGGAGCAGTGCAGGGTTGGGAGAGCCATGGGGCTGCCCCCTCCCTGCCCCTCCCCTCTCCCAGGACCTGCTGGGTTCCCTGCCAGACCTATCTGGGGAGAAGGCAGAATCCTTAAAATCCCTACAGGGGGCTGCGCCCATAACAAGGGGGCATGGTTTTTTCTGCCACCTCCAGCCTGCACAGCTCAGGCTGGAAACGCAGGCCTTGGTTGCAGCCTTTAGCCACAGTGTCCCCCACCAGCCCTCTCCCATCCCGTCCTGTCAGAGAGCCCAGCCTCATGTTTCTCTTGGCCTGTCCCCTGTTCCTCTCCCATCTCCGCCACTTCCAGCCTCTCCCTTCCTTCTCTGCCACTTCCCCACCGTGATCTTCAGCGTGTGCCGGTGGCTGTTGTTGTGAGTCTTGGAATCTTGGGGGTTTGGTTGTGACAAATTCTTCCCTGGCCATCGGAGGCCGTGGAAGCCTGGCGGGAAGTCGTCAGGGTCTCAGAGGGCTGCCCATTTCATGTGGCCTCTGCTGGGCTCCCTGCCACTCAGCCGTTGGCTCCCAAGGCGTGTGTGGCATGCGTTCCTTCGTCCACCTGGCCGCTCCTTCAGATGTTTCCACCCGTTCACGTATTAATTAGGACCTTCCACGTGACAGGCACTGTGCTGCAGTCAGAGAGCCGAGTGACCAGAAGTCATACGGCCACAGACGCAATTTCAGTATAGTGTGATCAATACCACGCCGGGGCAGCCCCTACAAGGGGCAGCTGGCCAGGTTTCTTAGGATACAATGAAGGCTTCCCAGAGGGGACCTATGCCTCCTTTGAACCAGGGAGGATGGGATGGGCACACGTGGGGCAGCGAGTTCCAGGCAGAGATGAAGCCTGTGGCAAGGGCAGCGCGGCGTGTGGGGGCACCGACAGCCACTGAGTCTGTCTGGAGCAGAGTGTGCGAGGGGGTGGGGAAGAGTCCAGATCAGGAAGGGCCTTGAGGATTGCCATGAGGACCCGGATTTTAGGTGGGAAGTGGTGGGGAGTATGAAAGGAACCTTGAGCTTAGCAAAACGTGGAGAGTGATGGGAGAGAGGTTGGTGACCCCAGCCTTGGCCTGAGCTATGTGGGGTCCTGCTGCGGGTGCAGTCCAGGTGGTGGGTCGATGGGACTCGTTGGGCCGGCATGACTGAGTGTTGATGGGTGAGGAGACAGGAGACTTCAGGTCTCTAGGTTATGCATTTGGATGTCTGGTGGCACCATTTTCTGGGAGCACAAGAGTCTGTGGAGGAAGCTGTTAAGTTGTATCTGAATACGTTGAGGGCGAGGTTCTCTGGGACATCCAGGTGTAGATGTGCAGTCCGCAAGTGGATCATGGGGGCCGAGCCAAGAGGGAGGTCTGGTTTGCAAGCCAGCAGAAAATGAAGCCGTGGGGGTTGCGAGGTCACCCAGGAGAGTGCACAGAGAGGTGAGGGCCCGAAGGAACACAGACATCGAAAGGCCCTCCCAGGGATGGGGATCGTCCGCGGGAAGGGAGTGGGGGATCCCAGCAGAGTGGGGTGTCCTGGAAGCCGGAAGGAGACTGTCCGCAGGGCAGCATAGTCTGCGGGGCCACAGGATGCTGAGGGTCAAGGAAGAAATGGACTGGAAGTGACCTTGGATTTGGCGGCAGGGTGGTCATTGGCCGTGCTGCTGAGAGAACTGCTGGGCGGAGGGGGTGGGAGTGAGAGGGTGGGGACTGTGGCAGCTCCTCCACCAAGCCCGGTTCTCCGCGGGAAGAGGTGAGACGGTAGGGGTCCAGGGAGGGATTTTATTTTTAAGTTTAAAGAGCTTAAAAGGAAAAGCTCTTAGGAAAGGATCATAGAGAGTGGGAGGTGGAAGAGGTAGGCGAGAGAGATAACCTATCTTCTCTAGGTTGGGTCCCTGGCGAGGAGAGGGGGACTGGCATCAAGAGGGCAAGCAGAGGAGCCGCCACCTCCCCAGGACTGGCAGGTGGGGAGCGGGGTAAGGGGTGAGGGAGGGGCCGCAAGGCAGGAGCCTGGTGGCAGGAAGAGGAAGGAGCATTCTGGCAGCTTCTCTTTTCTCTGAAGTAGAAGGTGGTGTTATCTGCTGAGACTAAGGGGGAAAGTGGTGGTTTCAGAACCCCAAGGAGAAAATTTGAAATAGCTGCTGTGGAGAGTGGGCAGGAAGGGTTACTGGGGTCTGCTGGGAGGATGGGCAGGCAGAGGTAGGGCCTAGCCACGCGGGGGACATTGAGGCACAGGAACTAAGGACGTTGATATGTGGGGGGACAGGGCTGAGGTTGCGGGGCTCTCTGCACAGCCCCCATGTCAACACAGTACGGGTCGATGGTGGCCCCACGCCGGAGCTGTGATTCTGTGAAGGTGCCGGGAGGAGGGGCAGGGGGTTAGGAGGTTGGTGTTAGAGAGCTGGACCATTTTGTCTGAGGCGGGGTGGCTGGGGGCAGGCAGGAGGGTGCTGTGGGAGAACCGGAGGAGTCTGCAGCCTGGAGGCCCCGGGCGGCTGAAGGATAGGTGCAGCTCTGCTGGAGGAGGCTCTGGCAGGGAGGGAGGCAGGGCGCGAGAGAGGATTGCAGAGCGGAGCAGTGGAGATGGTGACATGGCCCAGGGTGTGCTGTTGGGATGGACGACGAGAGTGGGTCATCGGAGTCAGGGTTGCAAGCTACCACAAGGCTGGGGCATTGTCTGGGTTGGTCATTTGGACTGGAAGTCACCCAGGGTGCTGGTGGCAGGATTTGGAGTGGAACGGGAGGCTGTGGACCAGGTGCCAGCATGGCCAAGTTCCCCGAGGACAGCAGATGGATGCTGGAAGGATGGCCAGCAGAGGACAGGATGCCCAAAGGATCTCGCAGACATTTCTACCCCAGGCAGGAGGTGGCAGCAATAGGGAGAGGGAAGGCTGCTAACTCACCCCTGACCTTGAGCAATGAGGGGTTTGGGAGAGTGATGCCCTTGAGACACAGCTGAGGTTCATGTAAGCAGAGAGGTAGAGGGGTCAGGGAGTGAAGAGGTTAAGGGTGAAGGGGTTTGGGAGGGAGAGGAGTGGGGGAAGAGGCGCAGAGTCTGGGAGTATGAAACACCACTAGCTGGACTTATTTTTCTGTAGAGTGGTTAGAAAGTGGGCCTCTGAGGTCAGGCTCTTTGGGTTTGAATATTTGATCCACCATATATAGCAAATGTCTCAACTTCTTGTACCTCAGTCTCCTTATCTTTGAAATGGGTATAATCAATAGTATCTACCTCATAAGGCTTTTATGAGGATTAGATAAAATAGTCCATATAAGGTACTCAGATTACTGTCTGGCAAATCGTAAGTGTCCAAAAAATGTCAACTGTTGTCCTCCTCCATTATCATTGTCTTCATTGTCACCTTGGGCAGTATCTTTGCTGAGCCAGGAAAACCAAGGGATAGGTCAGGAGTGGAGGGAGAATCCCCAGCTCCCATCCCTTTCTCAGACACGAAGAGTCCTGGAGTCTCAGGTTCTTTGATTTGTTGGGCGGGGGGGCTGGAAGGAGAGTCAGGTGGTGCCCAACAAAAGGGGCAGAGTGTGACCTCCACTCACACAGGCACAAGCCCGAAGCAGGGGCCATGGTTAGGCAGACTTCCTGGAGGAGGTGGCAGTTGAGCTGGGCTGTAGATGAGGAAAGAGATTTCCAAAGATGGCAGTTCTCAGGAGGAGGAAATGGGATGTGGATGGAGATGGGGCCAGAGGTTGGGTGTCCAGGTGGCTACTGTGAAGCGGGTGGCGGGAGGAGAGGGAAGGGGTGGCATGGGTGCCAGACCGAAAAGCTCTAACTTTCTTCTGTAGTCAGTGGGGGTCCACCAAAACCATAATATCTGCAAAGATAAGCCAGAGAGCGTGTGAGTCAGAGGGAAAGAGAATGGCGGCTGGAGATCAGGGAGGTGGCAGGGTAACGGTCCAAGTGCGAAGGGGTGAGGGACAGACCAGAAGCCATGATAGAGCAGCCTGCTGAGCCTTAGCAGCTGCTGGGGGTGCTGTAGGGGCAGGTAGGAGGTAAGAGGAAGCAGTGGGGATGGCTGTGAGGGTTTGAGACCAGGTGATTAATGCAGACTGTGCCACTCAGCATTGAGGAGGGTGATGCTGCGTTCGGCTCTGGACGGGCTGGGTGTAGGAGCCAGCAGGCCCTCCAGGTGGACACATTTTGCAGGCAGGTGGGAATGCAGGTCTGGCACTGGGAGTGATGTCTGAGTGGGAGTTGCCTGCACAGCAGGAGCAGGTGGCAGATGGGGCGCTGGATGTGCTGCTCACCTGGGAGAAATCATGGAGACCCACAGGCTGCAGTCAGCACTGCAGGGACACAGAGGTGTCTGGGACAAGGCCCCTGCCCTCCAGAAGCCCACAGTGCCCTAGGAGAGCTAAAACCAGGGCTCAGGCTGGGCTGAGGCTCCCCTGGTCAGAGGTTGGAGAGGCCCAGAAAAGGTAGCTCTTCAGATGAATCTTGAAGGATGGGAAAGATTTTAATGAGAAACCAATGACATTCTCCTTCTTCCAGCTGACAGGATTCCCAGTGGATATCCTTTGTGCCAAAATGTTTGCAAGTAGGTGTGTGCAAGAAAGGATGCATGTGTGGAAATGGGTGCACGTACAAGGGCAAAACAGGTGCATAGACGAGAGTGTGTTTACAAAATTGTATTCATGGTTTCACGTGTGTTGTGCACACATGCATGCATGTACATGTATGTGTGCATGTGCACACACACGTGTGTGTATGAGCATATGTCTCATGGGCAAGTGTGGACAAGAGGAGGCTGAAGGAGGCCATCACCATCTGGGACCTCCACTTCTCCTACTTCCATTTTATCGCCCTTCCCTCTCTTCAGCTTCCAGGGAAGGAGAGGGCCCTCGGTCTAGTCCTTGAGTCTGAGTTCAGGGTCAAGGGCCTCTTATCTTGTCTTCCCTCAGCTCCCTTGAGGAAATAACCTTCCTCTCGGACCAAACCAGGAAATGCTCCAGATAGCCATGTGAAGGGCTATTTGGCTTTCTGCCATCCCCATTCCTTCTGTACATGGACCTCTGCCCCTCTAATGTCAGCCCTCAGCCGCCTTCCTGCCTGGGTGGACCCACTGGTTCAGATAGGAAGGAGGGTCCAAGATTGAGGGCAGAGAGTTCTGGGATCCTGGGGCTGAGCTGGGGCTGGGGCCTCCAGAGCCCAGTTGGTGTCTTGCTGGCCAGGATGCTGGTCACCTTGCAGAGCACCGGGATGGAGGAGGGTCCTCTGGCTTTGGAGGGACCAAGGCCTGTAATCCAGGCATGTGCCATCTCTGTGTGTCTGGGTCTGGCTGTCCATTGCTTCCCTGCTATGGCAGGGCACCTGCCTCCAGGGACGCATACCTGGATCATGGGGCTTATTCATGAATGATTCCAGAGACAGTGGGGTGCTAGGGAGCACTGGGCGTCCAGCTTGAGGCTTTGGAAATGTTACTGGTCCTTCCTTTGTAGGTGGGCCTTAGTTTTCCCTTCTACAGGATGGGTGCAGCCATGGCCGACTGACTGCTGATGACTGGAGTGCTTTCAACACTGGAGAGGTGTGCTACTTCTTCACTGAGGGGACACCCCAGAAGGCCCCAGCATCAGGAGGATGGGCCTTGAACCCTCTTTGCAGCCCTCTCTTTGCCTGTCTTGTCTCTGGGCAGGGGCTGGCCACTGTCATGCAGAAGCATCAGAAAGCCTTGTCTGCCTCCCACATCCCACCAGGCTGCCCCAAACCCTTGCGGCTCAGGCTCTGGAGTCCCAAAGACTCTCTGCATCTGTGTCCAGTCCTTGCTAGCTGTGTGGTCTTGGGCAGATCCATCTCTGAGCCTCAGTGCCATCACCTGTGAAATAGCAGCCACAATGCTGGTGTGAGGATTCGATGAAGTAGTGGCTGGAAAACACAAAGTAAGCACTTGATACACGTGAGGTGTTTGGGGCCCTTTATGAATAAAGGCTTTTCAGTTACCAAGGAGCCCCCAGTGAAAATGCCCGGAACATTAAGGAATCATTCAAGATGCTTCTGACCAGCAGCCCTGGGGATGAGGGGGCCAGGGAGCTGTGGATGCCGTGTGAAGGCTATTGCCAACTTTCCCTGGCTGGACCAGCAGAACAGGACTGGCGGGCGTGCCGGGTGCTGTCCGTGGTGCTGAACATCATTTTTGGCTCTGGCAGGTGCAGGCTTTCGGGGATCTTTGCAGCCACCTGGCAAAGAGTAAGGAAGGGTCTGTGAGGCCCAGGGCAGAGCCCACAGCCCAGCTCCTCTCACCTCCTCCAGAAGTACTTTCCGGGTCTTACCTTCCTAGGCCACCAGGATCCCCCCTTTCCAGATGCCTGGCCTACACGGGATGGTTTCTTACAGCATTGCCCAACTCATCTTCTGTCCAAGCCTTGTCCTCTGACCGGACCATGAGTTTCCTGAGGTCAGGGCGTCTGTATGCCGAGGTACATGGGTTCTGTCTTCTGGCTGGTCAAGGATATTGTGACCCTTGCCTTATGCTACCACCTCTCCTGCGTCCGTTATAGGTTCCTCTCCAGTCCCACCCCCAACAGATGCTTTGCTTTCGCTCTTCTCTGGGAGATTTAATCTTCCTCCTCTCTCACCTCTTTCCTACCAATTTATTGATTTGAATGATTTATGCATTTCATAATATAGCTGGGTGGTCAGAGGCACTTTACAGATATCAAATCATTTCCTCCTTATAACAATCCTGCTAGTTAGGTACCGTGGTTATCCTCTCTGAGCAGATGAGAAAACTAAGGCATGGAGTGGCTGAGTGACTTGGTGGTAAATGCTGGGGCAGGAATCGAACCCAGGCTGGCTGACTCTAGGCCCTGTGCTCCTCCCCACTGTATCATGAGGCCTCTCGAGCAGCTCTGTGATGTTCCAGGGTGGTGGTTTGCAGGGAAGAATGCTCTAGTATTCCGACCCCAACCCAGACCAGGCACCAGAAATATCCCTGAGCATCTGGAAGCTCAAGATTGAAACGATTAGTCAGAATGCAAGGAAATGGGTGTTTTTGCCTTCTATAATTTGGTTTTATGAAGACCACTAAATGTAAACATTCTCCTGTTAATTACTGTCTTGAATGTGGTCTGTAATTGAGGGAACTAGAGCTGAGGAGAGCGTAGAGTTTCTACCCACTGGAGTGGCAGGCCTGCCCGAGTCAGCATTCCCAGCCGCCTTGTGCCCGCTCTGTTAATTTTAGAAACTCCTCCAGCCTGGGTGTATTATTAGCTTCATGTACAGAGGGCCACATGGCCCTCAGTAGCCTCCATATCTACAGGTTTCTTCCAAAATTTGTTTTGTATTAGAAGATTAAATGGACAGGCGTGACAGCAGTGTGGATACAGGGGTGTTTGCACACTGTATGTGTGGATGGGGACACCTGTATGTGGCTTCTAATGAGTGTACACAGCTGTCTTTGAATGACGTGCATGCGGTAGAGTGTGTACAGCTCAAGAGCACCCCATAGACACTGAAACCTCTCTCCCGGGGCCCACAACTCATTAGTGGGTGTGCTGTGTTCTTTGTAGTGAGGGGCAAAGGCTGGCAGGGGGTCCTCAGGTCTTAGTCAGGCTCTTCCAGCTGGTATGGAGGTGTTGAGGCTGCAGGAAGGGGTGGGGCAGGGAGGTGGGGCAGGGAGGGAACTAAAGCTGACCTCGTGGCACCAGCCTTAGAAGGAGAAGCCTAAGCCCCCATGAAGCCCTGTCTTGAGGCCTTGAAGGTCTTGGCTTTCAAAGGAATGGCCAAAAGCTGCCAGTCTGGATGCTGCCCTTCCCTGCCTGCGCTGTGTGATGCAGGACAGCTACCTCGGCCACCTTCAGCGAAGCAGGCCCTGCCCCTTCCTTGACTCACAGCACCAATTTGAGTCTGGCAAAGGAAATAATTTCTTTGCAAACCTGGAACTGTTCAGGCAGAGGCACTTTGGTTTTTGGTGGGACCCTCTGAAGACGAGAGGAAAGCTCGTCTCTTTCTTTCCCGCCTCCTTCCGGGCTTTCCTGTGGTGGAAAAATAAAGATGGCTGAAAGGTTGTTTCTCCTGGGAGAAGACATGCTTATTTCTGCCTGGTTTCATACCTTTATCTGTCTAAATTAATAGCAGAGGGGAACAGTTCTGTGGTGCATTTTGGTCCTGGGGCCAGCCCCGGAATGGCTGGTACTGAGGCAGGTCTCTGGGAATGGTTAGCTCTTCCTTCTAGATGTGGGTCTGTGCCTATGTGTGCTGTTTCCACACTCCAGAAAGTTCCTTCCTAGGCTGGGGAGACAGCGCAGTGCAGACCTGTGAGTTGGTTTTGTGCCTTCTCCTCCCATTTCTCAGCTTCTCGGAGGCTTTGCCCTGAGGCTCCCTCCAGACCTCCCTCAGGAGGGACTTGCAGGCGCTTTGAGGCCCTAGGAGGAATGGAGCTGGAAGCCCTGGCTGGCCTCCTCCACTGCACGGAGCGCAGCCTCTCCGGTACCTGAAATGCCCTCATTGCCACTTCCAAGTTTGGTGCTATCACTGCCCAAATCTCTGGGGCAGGGAGATGGTCAGACATTTTCTGACCATGGGGATGGACTAAAGGGGGACACCAGAGAGCCAGTGTGGGAGAGGGCCAGGTCAGAAATATAGGAATCATTGCACTGTGGGTAAACTGAGGCCCAGAGCAGGGAGGGCACCTGCCTGATGTCATCCAGCATGTCAATGACAAAGCTGGGGCTGGAGCCAGGGCCTGCTGCCTCCCAGGAACCTGCTGTGTGTCTGCACCTTGCCTGCTCTCTGTCTGCCCAACAACCTGTCTCAGGCCACAGCTGACCCTCAGGGAGGCTAAAAGAGCCTGGCCTGAGCCTGGGGTGGTACGGGGTGAGCCGCTGCTATTGCTGAAACAGCCTCTCACTTCTCTCTGGGTGTCACTGTTGGGTTTGCTTTTCGGCCTGACTGTCCTTGCAGGGTTGGGGGCGGGAAGAGGCTGGTCATCGGGGCAAGCACAGAAGAGCTGAGTGGACAAAGAGTCTCTTTCTGTGTTCCCTGTGTCTGCCCATCTCTACATCTTCCCTGGTACCCACGTGCCCATCTCCCTAAGTGTCTCAGAACCTCCCAGGGCTTCTCTCTCTCCCATTTGCTCTCCCTCAGAGCATCCTCTCTTAGTCTGTGACTTGTCCTCTCTCTCCTCCTGGCAACTGACCCCTGTGTCTCTGCGCAGATTTTACTGGGACCTGACCATGCTGCTGCTGATGGTGGGAAACCTGATCATCATTCCTGTGGGCATCACCTTCTTCAAGGATGAGAACACCACGCCCTGGATCGTCTTCAACGTGGTGTCTGACACGTTCTTCCTCATCGACTTGGTCCTCAACTTCCGCACAGGGATCGTGGTGGAGGACAACACAGAGATCATCCTGGACCCACAGCGGATTAAGATGAAGTATCTGAAAAGCTGGTTTGTGGTAGATTTCATCTCCTCTATCCCCGTGGACTACATCTTCCTCATCGTGGAGACGCGCATCGACTCAGAGGTCTACAAGACTGCCCGGGCCCTGCGCATCGTCCGCTTCACCAAGATCCTCAGCCTCCTGCGCCTCCTACGTCTCTCCCGCCTCATCCGATACATTCACCAGTGGGAAGAGGTGAGTGGTCAGAACAAACCTCTTGGGGGAAGAGCTATTCCCTCCAGGGGAGTGAAGAACCAGCAGGTAATCTCAGGTAGTTGGACATGGGCTGTTGGATTGTACCAGGCACACCTGCTCCAAGAGGACAAATGTTAGTAATTTCTTGACCTCTTTTCAGGTGCTAGATACTGCACAAAGCACTTTCCACACAGTATCCCACTGACGTCTGTAACAGCCACAGAGGGCACCATAGAGGTCCATGTAGGTGCTCATCTTTCACATGAGGAAACAGAGACAGAAAGATTAAGTGACCTATACAGGGTCGCACAATTGGTGATTGGCGAACCAGGAATGTGAACTTAAGCTGATCGACTCCAGAGTCTGGGTTGTTAACTGCTGTACTATACTGTAGGCTTTGCAAACTCACAAGCCTGCTGGGGCCCGGCAGGAGATGTGAATAGGTAGAAAGGGCCCGTTAGGGTGCCGTAGGGGTGTGGTAGACCAGGGAGAACTGGAGAGCACATCTTCTGTCTGCACTGGGAAGCTCTCCTCAGCTCCCGCCAACTGCTGCCAAGTGGGAATGGGCCCAGGCTTCTAGATTTACAGATTTATCATGAGAAGAAGAAGTCTGGATTTTTATACAAATTTTATTGGCAACTATCTTAGGTTGGGTTCTTCTGGAGTGGACCCTGAGACGCAGATGTGCATGAAAGTGATTTTTTTGGGAAATGTTTCCAGGAAAATTTGGTAAAGGAGTGGGGAAGAGGGACAGGGAAAGGATGCCAAACAAGGTTGGGACATCAAGCAAAGTCCCTTGGAGGCTGACTTTGGCCCTATCCCACGAGGGCTCTCTGGAGACATAGTACGTCACACTTCAGAGCTGTCCCAACCAGGCCAAAGGAGTTGGAGTGTTTCTGTCCCCTTGCATGTCAGTCACTGGTTCAGGGCACTTCCGGCCCTCAGTACTTGGCAGCCAGAGTGGTTTCAGCAGCCCGGGGTGGGCCCCGACAACAGGTGCAGGTGCTGGCTGTGGGGAGCGAAAGTGCCCGGAGAGGCTGGAGTCTTGTGCTTAAAAACTGCAAATGGATCCGAGGGGCTCTGGGCACCTAACTCATCCACGGGCTCGGACAGGCACCTGCAGGAGGAAAGGAGGAGGATAAGGGCTGTGGTCAGAAGAAGAGCAGTGACCTGTTGAACGCTTCGGTCTGTATCTGCCAGCCACCCAAGTCACACCATGTGGCAGCAGCGGCAGGCAGGCCAGCCTGGAGGCACTCAGGGTTGGGGGAGACAGGCTCTGGGAAACGGCCCACCTCGGGGCCTGCTGCAGGCCGTGGGGCTGGGCAAGCTTCTGCAAAGGGGCGTTTCCTGCCACCTCTCCCTGCTGCACTGCTGGTTTCCTGGCCTCCAGGACCCCTGCTTGACTGGACGGGAGTTCTCATGCTCAGGACACAAAGCCCCCACCCCTAATCCCCAGCAGTAGCCTGGCCCTGGCCAGCAGCGCTCATGGCTGGTGGTTGGGGCCCCGACAGATTCAGGTCAGAGGCGTCATGAACAGTTGTGAACACACGTGCCTTGGGAGAAGTGCCTGCGCCAACTTGGCAGAATTGCTCCATGGCAGAAATTCTCTTTGGTCTGGAAAATTTGCATTGCTCTTGATGACAGAGAGGGGCAATATCTTGCCAAGGTCAGGCAGTGGAGCTCTGGCAGAGCTGAGGCAGAATCCAGTTAGCCCTCTTGGCTCCCAGCACACAGCGTGGCAGCCCCTGCCTGGCGTAGTGGAATGGCACATCTGAGACCCGAGTTAAGATCCCAGCTCCACACTGCCTAGCTCGTGACCTTGTTGCCACCTTTCCTCTCTGAGCCTCAGTCTCTTTGTGTGCAAAGTGGGTGTAAGTCGCACCTGGTTTGCAAAGGCCTTAGCCCGCAGCCTGGTGCAGAAGAGACATTTGATGAATGCACCTCCCCACCCAGCTGTCCCACAATAGTCGTTGGTTCCTCGCACCTCGCAGGCAGGGGAGACAGGCCGAGATTTATTGTCCCCGTTTGTCAGGTGAGGAAACGGGATAAGAAGGGCAGGGGTTTCTGACCCAGGCCTCCTGGCTCCCAGCTCCCCTCACTTCCCGCTTTCTCAGATGGAAGGGGAATGACTCTGATTCCGCAGTTGTTCCCTCTAGTGGATGCGGCTCCCCAGCCTGTGCCCCTTGTGAGGTGTGCACCGGGACCACAGGGGTGGGGACGACTCGTAGCAGAGGTTGGGGAGGCAGGCAGCAGGGTGAGGAGTCTGCGACAGTTGAGTCTGGGTACCTGTGGGATATCGGGGCTCAGGAGATGTGAGCATGTGGTCTGAGCTCGAGCTGAGAGGGGACCGTACCTGTGTGGTGGCTCAGTTCACTCTGGGGGCTGTGAAGAAGGATGGAGGACATTTCAGGACATTCCTGAAATGTCCTGACAGGCACTTCTCCGGGTTTCTGTCCCAGAGGAAATGCAGGGCCAGGTTGGCTCTGTCAGGCCCCGAGACACCCCCACCCTTCTGTTTGTCTTGGACCCACAGCTAGACTGTCATTAAAAGCCAAGACATAGTGTCTCTTTCCCTTCTCTGGCGTCGGTTTGTGTCTCCAGGCCCCAGCACCCCTGGGGGCTGACCTCATGTCCCGCTTGGGCCTGGGCCTGGGTCTGTGTTGTTTGCAGGCTGGGCAGAGCGGGTCCCAGGACAAAGCCAAGCTCTTCTTTTACTGCCCACACCGTGCATCCCGGGAGCTCGGCCAGGCCTGCTGTCCCTTCTGCCCCTCTAGCCTGGCTGCCCTCTGGGCTACCACACTGGTCAGGCAGGCTCTGGTCCTGGCCTTTCTCTGGGGGAGGCAGAGGCCCCAGGAGGCCTCAGGCCAGGCCTCTGGACAGGACAGGCTATAGTCTTATGGCAGGAGGGGAGATCCCAGGAGGCCAGATGGATGGCGCCCGCCCCTGCACATGCCCCCTTCTCTCTCCTACCAGCTGGGGAGAAAATTGCTTTGAGCTAGTTTCTGCCGGGCACATTGCCCAGCCTGGGGCTCCCCTGGACCCCTGGGACTGGACTGGGGTTTCCCCACTGGCCTCAGGAGCCCTGTCTCCAAATCCTTAAAAGCTGCTGCAGCCCAGGGGCCTCTCCTAGCCGCAGCTGGGTGTGGAGGCAGCAGCAGAAAGACCCTCTGAGGCTCCAGGTCCGCACGAGCCTGGGAAGGGAAGTATTTAGTAGAGAAAATGCCGTCCTAATCTCCTCTTCCAAGTCCCCATGTGAATCTCTCCTTCTTTGGGCCTCAGTTTCCCCAATTGTTGGGTATATGCTGATGTTCTCTGAGGCTTTGGCTTCCTGGGGCCCAGTCCCCAGCTCTCAGCCCCCTTGGAAAGGATTCTGATAGCTGATCCTGAGGAACTTGTCATGACTGACAGGGCCTGCAGGAGGAAGCCCAGGGTGGGCACTGGGGGGCTGCCTCCCAGGGAGGCTGCCTGGCCCCAGGCTTCATCCCCCCAGGCTGGGCCCAGCCCAAGCCCCCCAGTGGGAGGTTTCCCAAATGTTGGTGGCAAGTCTTGGGACTCAGGGTAGGTGGAGTGGTCTAGGGCAGGTGTAGGCCACCATCTCGGAGGACACCAGCCTCTGCCTCCATCCTGGGCGATCTAGGTCAGCATCCTCCCTCCCAAGCCTCTCCCCTCCCTGTGAGGTGTGAGCTTGTTACAGGCACAGAGGCTATTGTTAGAAACCGTGGTCGCTCCCCTTTGGCTGTGCCTGTGCAGGGCCCCGCACCCCAGCGGCCCGTCCCAGAAGCCTCAGCAGCCTGCAGTGGCCAAACGGGGGCTGGAGGCAGAGGCCGTGTGGCCTCTGATGAGTCCCTTGTCTCTGGGGCCTTCATTTCTCCATCTCTCTCAGAATCAGGTGTTCAGCATCTGTGAGAGATGGGGATGACACAGAGGAGTCGTTCTGGGGGGTGCGTTGGCCCTCTACTGGCCCCAGGAAGGGACCCAATGTTGCCCTCAGTCCAGCTGCGTCCGGGCTGCGCCCAGGAGGCATCTGTATTCTGTTGGCCCTTGGATTGCTATCCTTGATGTGGACACTTATTCCTGAGACACAGGTGGAAGTTTGCTGTTCTTCCATGAGGAGCAATGAGTCTGTGGGAGAGAACTCAGCCAGCCTGGGAAGAGGCCTTGGGGAAGCTCGGCAGCAGCCTGCTCTCTGCAGGACACGGAAGTCTGTCCAATTTCTGGTCTCTCCTCAGGACTGAGAAATCAATTGTTTGGAGGGCTGGGAGAGAGGGAAGGAAAGGAAGCAGCATGTACTGAGTACCTGCTGGGTGCCTGCTGTGGACATTGTTTCACCTGATCCCCAAGACAGTCCTGAGAGCTAGCAGTTACTGGCCCATTCCACAGATGAGAACACTGAGGCTCAGAGTGGAAAAGGCACTTGCCCAAAGTGGAAGACGTGTTGCTCTGTCCTTGCACTGCAGTTGAGAAGCTGTAGAAGGAGTAGAAGCAGGGCTTCTCCGAGTGCCATGTGGTGCAGAGCGAGCTGCCCAGGCCATCCGCCTGGTGAGGCTTGAGGTGGCCTGGAAATGAAGATGCCCAACCCCCACAGTCAGAACCAACATCGTAAAAAGGGGTTTTAATGAAGTATAAGGAGCAAGACAAATATTTGCCCAGCACAGCTGACTCACAGGTGGTCTGTGGCCCCAGCCCACAGCGGGGACACACAAGTGTTTAGCAGCCTCTCCCGGCAACGTCAGCCTTATTCTCAGCAACCACGTCCTGGGTGCCGTAGAGTGTTGGAGGTTGGGCGAGCACCCTCGAATCTAGGGCACTCTCTGAGCCTCCACCAACTCTTCCCAGGAAGCTCAGACTTTGCCATGCTGGCACTTTGGCTTTGCGGTGTCTCAGAGCCACCCGCGACACTCCCGCCTCACTGCGCCAGCCACCCCAGCGTCTGCAGCCTTCCTCACCTCGGCACCAGGCACCACCACCGTGCCCGCTGTAGGGCACAGAAGGCTGTGTCCACCTGCAGGAAAGGCATCTTGCTTCTTCCCACAGGGGCAAAGGCAGGTCCCCTGTGGGCTGCATCTGCCCGGAGCGGGTGCCTTCTTGTACCTCCACTGTGCACACTGGCGGGAGCCCTGCTCACCACCCTCCCCATTGCTGTCATTGTCACCTTCACCTTCATCATGAAGCACATCTCAGTTCCTGAGACCCTACCACGTGCTCTGTGCCATATTCATTGCTGAGATCACAATAAAGGCAAAATTAGACAAGGGCCAGATCTTGGAAGACAATTAGTTATGAAGAAAAGAAAAATAAAGGTGATGCAAAAAGAGAAGAAGCCATTGCATAGAAACGTACCGACCTTGATGTTCTGTCCTTGAGACCCGGAGTGATCTGTAGAAAGGAGCAGTTATTATAGGCTCTGACAGCCTGGGACACTTTCTAGCCGTGGCCCGAGGCTTCCTTTAGCTTCCATATGGCATCTACTCATTCACTCAACACATTAACTGCCATGTGAGTTCTATTTAACTCACGCTAGTTTCGAGCCCATGGCCTCGCAAAGCACATGTAACTCACATGTCTCTTTACCTTGGGAGCCACGAGAACTATTTTTTCAAGTTGCATATAACTCACACACAGAAAACAATAAAAAATAAATTTTTCATTAAATTAGAAAGGATTGTTTTGTTTTCTAAGTTATTATTCTATTTTCATAATAAAACACTGTGGCCCCAAGAAAAAAAATTTTTTTCCTACTGTGGCAGTCAGTGTGTTAAACACACATGCATTTATTCAGCCAGTCAACAGATGTCCCCATGCCTGCCCGTGCTCAGCACGGAGGAACTCAGACGTGAGAAATAGGGAAAGGCCCTGCCTCGTGGCGCAGTATACTAGTCAACAAATGTCATCTTAAATGGTGAGAACTCCATGAAGATCAGGGTGGAGACATGGAGAGCGTGGAGGGCCACGAGCTGCGTGACACCCTGGGGTCCAGGAAGCCTCTCCGTGAACGTCGGTGCTGGATGACGAGACGGAGCTGGAGAAAGGGCAGGAACGGTGTCAGAGCAAGCCCGATGCTGAGGCCCTGGTGCCCTCGAGGACTCGAGAGAGGGCCGGTGTGGCTGGAGATGGGGCCGTGGGCAGGACGGGGGAGGCGGGGCAGGCAGGCGGGCAGGGGCCAGGACACCGCCGGCCGTGGCTGGCAGTGGGAGTGTACTCGTAGATGCGGCAGGGAGCGGTTGGAAGATTTAAAGTAAGAGGCGGGTGAGGTCTGATTTATGTCTCTAAGAGGTCGTTTTAGCTGCTTGGTGGAGAATGGATTGGAGGGGCGGGGAACCTCATCAGGAGGTTGGATGGCACAGACTCTTGGGGTGTTTAGAATAGAGTCATATTGGGACTGGAGTGGAGTAGATGATTTTGAGACATCTACTTAGGAAGTGGAGCCCAAAAGCCCGGATTGGGCGTGGATTGGACGTGGGGTGGGGTGGGAGAATGGGAAGAACCAGGCTAGCTGGCGGCTTTTGTTGCTCAACCGCTTGAACAGTGGCTCCGATTGTGAGATGGGGAGGCAGGTTGGGATGTGTCCATGCGGAGATAGACGCGGAGACAGCTGGACCTATGAGCCAATCTGTGTCACTCTTAGAGTCCTTGGGCATAGCAGAAACAGGAAATTGGGGGTGCCCTGGGGCTTGAAAGGAGAGCACGGGGAAGGTAGGCCTCTGTCAGATGTGGAGGAGCGATGCTGCTCTCTACAGCCCCCTGTGACGGGGGCAACATGGCCATGTGCTGGGGGGCACTGAGCCGGTCAGACCCCACTCAGGGCACTTACAGAGACGCCCAGACTTTGATACAGCCCCAGCCAGGGACACCCTCAGCTGAACTCCTGCCACTGGACCAGCCAAGGGTGGGAGGAGAAAGGAGGCTGCTTGTGGCCACGGGCTCTGCCCCACAGCGACGTCTGGAGCCTGGCCCAGCCTCTCTGCTGAACTCCCTGTCATGCCCTGCTTGTCCTCTGTTGCTGGGTTTCCACACACATGTTCCTGTCCCTTCCCTGGGTGTGACTTACTTCCCCAGCCAGACCGAGAGCTCTGGGCAAGCAGAGCAAGACTTTTCTCCCTGACCCCCACGTGGAGGGGGCTCTCTTAGCCACTGACACAGGCTGACCTCCTGGGCACATGGAGGAGACATTTGGGTCCCTCTGAGGTTACTGCCCCAAGACCTAGGGAGCCCAGCTGGACCCACACTCAAGAGGGCTCTTCTCCCCACAGCAAGGAGTCTGGGCAGCTCTTTGCAGCTCTTTCCAGACCCAGGTACCTGGGACCCCGCATTCCTAGCCCAGACAGCTATCAGCCTACTTCCAAGGCCTGTGCGGGCTCCTTCCAGACCTGCGTCCCGAGGGGATTGCCCTGCTGTTGTGCACACCCCTGGGCCTGCTGGTGAGTGGCCGTTCGTCGGGGTGCCCTGTGTGGGGCGTGGCTGTGGGCTGGGGTCCCTTGCTGGGGGACAGAGTGAAGAGACGAGAGGCAGGCCATGCCCCAGTGTGGTTTTCTGAGAGATCCAATTGTGAGCCTGGCCCTCCAGGGCGTTATGGTGGTTTATTCTGTCAAGGTAGGGTAGAGTATGTTTTCTTTAACAGTTTTGTCAGCTTGACTTAAAACTTTAAATATCGAAACCTGTGGTTTGTGGAACTCTATTCACCCCCTCGTCCTGGACTCTCCCACGCCGGGGGGCCTGCCTCCAGTAACCTGCTGAGTCCGCAGCCGCGGGCATCAGGGAGACTGCGTCCTGCCCACCCCGACCCTCCCGAACACCGTCTGTGCCGCTGGTGCCATGGGCTTCCTAAGCCACTGTCCTGTCTGTGGCGTCTTAATCAGTCGGGCTGCTCCTAGAACATAAATGCCATAGACTGGGTGGCTTAAACAGAAAACATTTATTTCTCATAACCCTGGAGGCTGAAAGCCTCCTGAAAGCCTCCCCCTTCCCCCACCCGAGGTGAGGGTGCCGGCATGGTTGTTCCAGGGAGGGCTCTTTTCCTTACTTACAGAAGGCCACCTTCTCCCTGTGTCCTCTCGTGGCAGAGAGGCATCATCCCTCTCTGGCCTCTTCTTGTAAGGGCACTGATCCCATTCGTGAGGCTTGTAATCTCATGACCTAATCACCCCCTAGAGGCCCTATCTCCAAATAGCATCACGTTTGGGATTAGGGCTTCAACGTGTGAATTTGGGAGGAGGGAGACACACACACACACACACACACACACACACACACACACACGCACGCACGCAGTCCACAGCAGCTTGGAAATGAAGGGGCTTACTAATAATGACCCCACCTGTGTGTATATCTCAGGGCCCAGAGCACTTTCCTAGCCAGCTTAATTTCTCAAGCAACCAGGGGAAGTGGGGGGCAAATGTCTAGCTCATCTGAGTTGGGGAAGCTGAAGTGCGGCAGGGGAGGAGGGCAGGTGCTGGGGATGGCCATCTCTGAGATTGTGGTTGGTGCCATGTGACAGCCCTCCCCAACCCCCCAGGGTAGGGGAGCTGGTGGCATCCCAGTCATCCAAGACTTAGAAAGGCGGGGGACTTGCTCAAGGTCATAGAGATGTTGTGTCCACCTAAGTGCTAAAGAGGCAGAAGTGGGATCTTCCCCCAGAACCAGCACTGGGGACTCTGTTGCCCAGGGACCTGCTGGGAGAGCTGGGGAGAGCTGGAGAGAGGCTCCTGGGCTCAGAGTCCAGGCCCCTGTAGCACGGCCAGCAGCGGAGGGATGGCCCAGAGGCACCGGCTTCATGCTCGGGTCTGCTCTGCATCCTAGACACAGGCCCCAGCCCGGTCACAGACTGACCTGCCTGGTCCCACTGCCCACCATTCCTTCCAGGCCAGGGCGCACGCTGAGATGTGGCTTAGCCCGGAGCTGGCGTCTGTGCCCTGGTGGTGCTAGGCTGCGGGGAACACGGCGTCTCAGCTGCAGCGTTACGCCATGTGCACGGAGGCCAGACGTGGGGTGCAGCTCGCTGTGTGAACCTGGGCATGTCATTCGGCCCCTTTGGGTTTGGGTGGTTTTGCCCACAAAGTGGAGCTGCTGGAACCCCCTTCCCCCACCGGGCCAGTCTAATAATCCAGGACGGTGGTTACGGGCCTCGGGATCAGGCAGACCTGGGTCCAAAATCTGGCTCTTCCACTGCCACTGTGGTCTGGGGCAAGTTCCTGCACTTCTCTGAGCCTTGGTTTAAAATGGATTAACAATATCTTCAAAGGGTTTTTGTGAGTTTAAATGAGATGACAACTGTGGACTCTTGTGCCCATGCTCAGGTGTGGCGCTATTGTCCCCTCTGTCGTCGGGGCCATGGGGAAACGATGGGACAAGCTGGAGCTACCAGACTCTGTGAACCTTTCAATGTGCATTTCACCCTGAAAAGACTCCAGAGCCTTCCAGCTGGAGCAGTCAGAGTCACGGCCTCTATGGGGCCACAGGTGGGCCTGACTCTGGGCTTTATAAGCTGTGGATAAAAGTATTCATCTTTGGTGTTTTCAAACCCTAGACTCAGGCTAAGCCCACATTTCAGGGGGACACTGAAGCCATTGGTATCAGAATATCCTGCCACCAGCTGCAGGGCTATAGCCAGAAAACCACTGGACAGGAGTGGAAGTATCTAGGGTCTGTCTCTTTGGGCCTCAGTTTCCCTATCTGAAGTGGGCTTGAATAAGTCCCTGTGGCATCTGACAAGTCCATAATTTTGACCCTTAGCCCCTTTCCAGGGCGTGTCTTGGGAATAGTGTGGAGGGATCAGAACTGGGGGTGGGTCCCTGGGGACACCGCCCCCCCCAAGGTCTCCCGGGCCAGAGGGAAGGCCAGAACTTCCACAGGCCTCCTCCAGACCTGCCTCCACCTCTCTGTCCCCCACTGCCCTGTCGCCATGGGGACCCCCGCGTGGCAGCTTTGAGAGCAGGGGCGTGGATAGAGTGCCGGATTGTGCCCACCGTGGCCCTGCCTGGCCGCACTGCAGAGCCTCAGGAGTGGAGACGGCCGGTGGCAGTGGACTGGTTGAGGTGCTGTAAAGGACGGCATTACTACTAATGCGTATTAACTAATCATGAGCATTAATTATTAATAACCACTTATCAATTAATAATGCTTTGCAATTTACTGAACATGTCTATACTCATTACTAAGCACTTTATATGTATAATTTAATCCTTTTGACAACCCATCCAGGTAAGAATTTTTATCACCATTTTCCAGATGAGAAAACATGATCAGAGAGGTTCAAGGTCACAAAGCTAGGAACTGGGGAGGAACCGGGCCTGGATCAAGGTCTGTGTGAACTTGGAGCCTGTGGGCCTGTGCTGCTCCATCAGCAGGTCTGTGGCTGCTGCTGGCTGTGTCCTGAGAGTCTGGCGACAGATTTAGGGACACATCATGCCCCTGGCATGACTGCAGACCACAGTTTCCCGAGGAGTCTCAGGCTGTCAGGCTTTTCTCCCTGGTGTCCTCATGCCCCAGCTGAGCTGATGACGTGGCTTCTCTGCCCACTTCTGGGCTGCGTGGGGCTCCAGGAAGCCTCCTTGCACATGTCCTGGATGGCTGGACCTTCGAGGGAGGCCCCCCACACCTGCACAGGGGCCGGGAGGCATCCATCCCCCTGAGCTCCGCCGCCTGCAGTCCGCCCCAGCTGGGCCTCGCCGCGCGGAGCGGGCACTCTGCACTGTGTGCGCAGAGCAGTGCCCGCGGGCAGCTGCAGGGTAGCCTCGGGGCCACTCACCTGTCTGGGCCAATTCCCCACTTGTGCCGGCAGATCTTCCACATGACCTACGACCTGGCCAGCGCCGTGGTGCGCATCGTGAACCTCATCGGCATGATGCTGCTGCTGTGCCACTGGGACGGCTGCCTGCAGTTCCTGGTGCCCATGCTTCAGGACTTCCCTGGCGACTGCTGGGTGTCCATCAACGGCATGGTGGTGAGTGCGCCCAGCCTGGCCCTCCTGGGTGCGTCAGTCGGCTGTCTGGAGGTGACGGGGTAGGGGGCGAGGAGGCGTGAATGGCAGAGCGGATCAACAACCTGGAGCTCCCGAGTTCCAGAACATGGGGCCCTGAGGTGCCAGCCCGGCGCTGAAGGGCACACGGCGCTAGCCGGTCCAGGAATGCACTCGCAGGGCTCTGGGCTGGGCGCTCTTACCGCCCCTCCCCACAGCCTCCGCTGCAGCTGGAGCCTCAGTGTTCGGCCCGATTGTCCCAGTGCGGCTAAGACCTGAGCAACCTGGGGTTGTGTCCGGTGTGGCAAAGCTGGGCTGGCCTGCCCTCCTACCTCTATCCCCAGAAGCAGAGCCCTTAAAAGCTGAGCCCGAGAAAACAAGCCTGTGGGCACAGTTTGCAGCACACGCAGACTCCAGGTCATACCTCAGGTCATACCTGGCCACGTTCTGCTCTAGTAGCAGAGCTGGGCTGTCGCCTCAACAGACACAGCCCGGTCACGGGTGGAGTCCTGAGCGGGGAGGGCAGGCAGGGGGAGCCTCCCACCCCTCCAACCCTGTGAGTGGGCAGGAGAAGTCGGATTTGGGGTCCAGGAAGCCGTAGGGCAGAGTCTCCCCAGCCCCTGTGGACAGGGCAGCTCCAGGCAGGGCAGAGGACCCCCTGGACCCGTGAGCCTTTCTCTGGTCCCCCTTTCTCCCTCCCTGTCAGTTTGGTTTGGTCTGATGGCAAATCAGGGTCCCAGGGGAGGAAAAACCAGCTTTGAAAGAGGCCAGAGAGACCCGGAGGCATCTTTCAGCATCAAACAGACCTTTACAAAACAGCCCTTTGATGAGCTGAGTATAAATGAATCGGCCACATGGATTGAATCTCCGCCCCAGACAGAGGCTCACGGTAAAGCGGGGGCTCTCACTGGAGCGGCTGGGTGCTGCCCTGTTCCCCAGGGCCCAGAGCCCAGGCCCCACTGACCCACCCCAGTCTGGACTGAACCACCAGACCCGAGGAACTACTCAGCTCCATCCAGGACCTCTGGGCTACCTTAAACGTGGCACGAAGCTCCCAGGCTCCTGTGCCTTCCTCCTGGTGCTGAGCACAGCCTGGCGCCTACAGAAGCGCTCAGGGCTCTGGGCAGGGCCCGTGGGTCTAGTGTTCTTGCTAGTGCATTCCCTGTGAGCAGAGACACTGGGGCAGTTCCTCTATGCATGAAAGTGACGACCCCACACGTGCACTAAATTTAAGAGATGGCCCATCTGAGCCCAGTGTTTCCACACTGAGCCTTCCTGAAGGCACCGACTGGCTTTGGGGACAAAAATAGCCCAGAGCCTCACTCCCTGCCTCCCTCCTCCCATTGCGTGTTCCAGAGAGTCCACCTTTGGGGGTGAGGGGAGGAGAACTGGGAAGTTCATGCAGGAGATGAGCTAGCTGGCAGCTTTAACTTCTGCCCACCCAAAATGAGGACGGTGTTTTTGGCTCAGTCTGCCGGAGCTTGTTCCCCCAGGGGAAGAATATCTGGTTTGGTAATTGAGGTCAGTGGGGAAATGGGCTTCACTTGGTGCTGTTTAGGGGCGGGGGTGGAGCTGTCTCTGCACAGGAAGGACAGCAGGGTGGCTCAGCCTCAGGCAGGCTCCCCTCCCTTTGCTGGGGCTCCCAGTCTGCCCCCGCCCCCACTGCAAGATGAGGCCCAAGTCATTCGCTGTCCCCACAGGTTGCCACTGTAGGCCCCGCTGCCCCTCACTCCAGGCTTTCAGCCAAACAGAAAGGCTGGGGAGCCCTGGGCTCAGCCACTGGGGAAGAGCTAGGTTGACAGGGAGAGGTGGCAGGGACTTGTCTAGGTGCTAGTGTAGGGCCTCCCCTCTGGTCGGCCCGAGCGTGTGCATGGCGCCCACCCATCTGTCTGTCCACAGAACAGCTCCTGGGGCAAGCAGTACTCCTACGCCCTGTTCAAGGCCATGAGCCACATGCTGTGCATCGGGTACGGGCGGCAGGCGCCCGTGGGCATGTCCGACGTGTGGCTCACCATGCTCAGCATGATCGTGGGCGCCACCTGCTACGCCATGTTCATCGGCCACGCCACCGCCCTCATCCAGTCCCTGGACTCCTCCCGGCGCCAGTACCAGGAAAAGGTAGGTCAGAGAGCCGTGGGCCCTCCAGGGCTCTCTCAGGGGGCACCATGCATTGGTCTTTCCTAAGAGGGAGCTCAGGGTGCCGGCCAGTGGGCCCCCACCAGGCCCCCAAGCTCCAGCCCTGTGATTGGCACTCCCAGTGTGAGGGCAGAGGAGGCAGCAAGGGACACCTCTTAGATCAGAACTGCTTCAACTCCCTGGCTTTGAACCTATAAACGTCTTTTTATCTGTACCCACCGTTCCTCCCTCCTGGTGTCACAGGGGCCTGTCTCTCCTGACTGAGGGTGTTCAGGAGGGACAGTGCCTGAACTGTGCCCTCCGTGTTGTTGAATCCAGCAGGTCCTTTTGGGTCCTCGTCTTGCCTGGCCCGTGGGCATTTGGCTTCTCACTGGGTCCATGCCCGCACACTCTCGGTGCTCCTCCCACCCCTGGCCGGGCCTTGCGCCCTCCTTTGCCAGCCGCTCTTCCCAGTCTTCACATGTCGGGGTCCCTGGTGGCTCAGGCCACGCTCCCTGACTCTCCGTCTACCTGGTCTTCCTGGGTGCTGTTGTTTTACCCCAGCCCCGCGCACGGCGGCCTGAGCTGCGTGGACGGCCCCTCCTCCCCAGCTCCAGACTGTCTGCTGTCCCCCTGGACGCCTTGACATCCTCATGTCCAAAGTGAGGACAGTCTGCCCTGCCATGTCCACCCAAGGCCTCCACTCTCCCCTGTCCCGTGAGGGACACCAGTGGCCCAGATGCCCAGGCCAGATACCAAGAGCCATCCTGACCTCGCTCTGTCGTCAGCACCTGCCTCGAAACAGCAGCTCCCTCTCTCCAAACCAGCTGGCCTCTGCCCACACACACCTGCTCCGCTCTGCCCGGGGTCACAGTGGCTTCCCAGCCACAGCGACTGAGGGCTGCGGCCTGGCTCTGTGCACACGGGCGTGTCACTCCACAGCGTTGGCTCCACTTCCCCGCCTGTAGGGTGGGCGTGACAGGCGGCATCACGCCACAGGGCCTGTGAGCAGTGAGTAATGGCACCGTCCTCCCCGTCCCCACACAGCAGTTGGAGAGGCGTTTGCGAATACGTGAATCTGATCATACCGCTGCTCTCCTAAAACTCTTCAGAGACCGCGCGTTGCTGCTGAGATACAGATTAACTCCTAAGCCTGCGTTCCCAGCCTGGCACTGGGGGGCCGTAGTCTGGGCCCTGCCCTTGCATGTGAGCTCGCGCCCCGGGCCTCCCGCTGGCCTGTACTCCGCCCTCCCCGTGACTCTCCCTTCTTTTCGTTGACCCTCCTCTGCACCTCAGCCCACACTTCACCTCCGTGGGAGGCCTCCTAGGACCCAGCCGCCCTGCCCGTCCTGGGATCCCAGGGCACCCTCTCATTCTCCTTCCCCACATGCTGCGCTCCTGTAGTTTTTAATTAATCACATGGAGTGGTTTGTTTAACGTCCGTCTTCCTATCCAGCCTGTGGCCCTGTGAGGACGGGCCCAGGTGTGGTGCTCCCCACTACGTTCCCGGTGTCTGGCATGTAGTAGGGTCAGTGTTTATGGGTTCACTGCCTGTCTGCCGGCCCTGGCAGGGTGACTGACACATGGCAGCCACTCAGGTCCTGTGTTGCCAGGACGAGAGCTCAGGGGGGCCTGCGGGGCCAGGGAGGATGAGAGAGC
This sequence comes from Propithecus coquereli, assembly GCF_000956105.1. Taxonomy (NCBI): domain Eukaryota; kingdom Metazoa; phylum Chordata; class Mammalia; order Primates; family Indriidae; genus Propithecus; species Propithecus coquereli. Next base: position 2,229,869 of record NW_012139969.1, read on the forward strand.
TCCCTCTGGGGAGGCAGAGGAGGGAGAAGGTGGAGGAGAATTCTAGGCCTGGCTTTGTGAGGAGCACAGGTGTGCAGAGGGGGCCCTCAGCCTGGTTAGAGCAGGGCTCCGGCTGGGAGCACACAGGCCGGGGGGCGGAAGGAGAGGAGTAAGGTTATAAGGTCAGGGCTTAACCCAGGCCGAGGTGAGGATCGGTCTGTGACCAGAGTCAGGGCTCAGTGTGTAAGCAGGGCTGGGGCTCAGTCAGGCCAGGCTGGGTTTAGTCTGGGAGCAGGATCAGGGATTAGTTTAGAAAAAGTATCCGGGTTTATTTTAGGGCCAGAGTCAAGGTGCCTGTGACCTCCCATTTGAGACTTTAAATTTTATGCTTCGGCTGGTAGCTCTCTAAGCTGTCCCAATTCACCCACAGACCTCCCTTAGATGTCTTATCTCCCCTCTGTCCCCACTGCCTTCTCTCAGCTGGACCACTTCAACAACCCTTTAACTCTTGCCTTGTGTACAGACCCTGACTGCCCACCCCTGCCTGTTCTTGGTGAGGGGGAATTCTCTAGAACACAGCTCTGGCTATTCTCAGCCAGGAAGTCACTGCCCCCGGGGTTTTGCATAACTTGGATCAACAGAGGCCAGGTTGGCTGGAAGAACTTTAGGAACCTTCACCCCCCAGCCCTCAGTTGCCCACTGGCATCTCTCTGCAGCAGCCCTGTGTCCTCACTCTTGGAGCACTGCTGTTTAAGAGCCGGCCTGCCTCTCACTGCTCCTGGGGCTACAGGGCCTCCCCTACTTCCCACCTGGGAAGAGTGTGTCATTGCCTTGTCATCCTTCCTGTCCTGAGCCCTGCTCTTGGGATCCCACCGTCCACCCACAATCCAGAGGATCAGAGCTGGTCCACCCCTCACTGCCAGGTCGGGCAGGATCGTTTCTTAGTGCGTTTGAGCCTCAGGGCCTTAGGTTCACAAATCTTTAGTACCCGAACCTGATTCGAAGGTCCGTTCACATAGGTCTGCCCTGTCTTTGCCTTGGGCTGGAGTTAGTTGCTCTCAACAAAAGACTCGGGGGCTCCGCCAAGCCACGGCTGGGTGTGTGCCATGGCATGGGCCAGGCACCCTGCTGCCACCTCCAGTCCTTCCGACCCACTGCTGCCCCATCCCGCTGGCTGTGCCAATCTGTCACTACTGGTAGGACACAGCTCCACCCCTCCCAGAGTCAGTGAGGCCTTCTGTCCCCAGTGTGACATAGAGAAGACAGACGTCCAGAGGAGACTTGATGGACCTCCTGGCCTGCCTGTTGTCCCCCCCCCCATCTCCATAGCATTTATCAAACACAGTGAGGACCAGACGCCGAGGGGCCCCTCCTCCATTCCAGGCAGCTAGGGGCCAGGACCATTTTGGGGGGTGCAGTGGGATCATCCCCACACTGAGGAGTTCAGATCTCAAGGGGCCAGGGTTGGCCAAGAAAGCCTCCAGAGTCAGTGCCTGGCTCTGGTCACCAGCAGGGCCAGGGTGGGGTGGTGACTGGCTGCTTGGAGCTGACAGCACCTCCCTCTCTGCTGGGCCCCAGTACAAGCAGGTGGAGCAGTACATGTCCTTCCACAAGCTCCCGCCCGATACCCGGCAGCGCATCCACGACTACTATGAGCACCGCTACCAGGGCAAGATGTTCGACGAGGAGAGCATCCTGGGCGAGCTGAGCGAGCCGCTGCGGGAGGTGAGCTGTGTGGGCAGGCCACGTGGGGTGGGGAGCCGGGCCTTCCCGGCAGCCGGTTTCCCTCACCTCCTCCTTCCTGTTCCACCCCGCCCCTCCCGGAGCAGGAGATCATCAACTTTAACTGCCGGAAGCTGGTGGCCTCCATGCCACTGTTTGCCAATGCGGACCCCAACTTTGTGACGTCCATGCTGACAAAGCTGCGCTTTGAGGTCTTCCAGCCCGGGGACTATATCATCCGGGAAGGCACCATCGGCAAGAAGATGTACTTCATCCAGCACGGCGTGGTCAGCGTGCTCACCAAGGGCAACAAGGAGACTAAGCTGGCCGACGGCTCCTACTTTGGAGGTGAGGTGGCCATGGGGTCCTGGGGACAGGGGACCACCACCGGGGAATGGGCTGGAGAGACACCCAAGAGGACAGAGGCACTGAGGGCCCTTCACGGCCATAGCCTGGAGGTGGGTGTCTGTGTGCCCAGGGTAGGGGTGTCTTAGTCCGTTTGGGCTACTGTGACAAAGTACCCTAGACTGGTGGCTTATAAACAATGGAAGTTTATTTCCCACACCTGGAGGCTGAGACTCTGAGGTCAGGGTGCCAGCATGTCAGGTTCTGGTGAGGTTCTCTCTTCCTTCTCCCTATGTCCTCACGTACAGAAAGAGAGGGAGCGAGCTCTCGAGCCTTTTCTTACAGGGCACTGATTCCAGCCGTGAGGGCTCCATCCCTATGACCTAAGCCCTTCCCTAAGTCCCACTCCCAATGCCATCACACTGGGATTAGGGGTTCAGCGTGGGTTGGGGGGAACATTCAGTCCATCGCAGAGGGCATGGTCCCAGAGAAGACAGTCCGGTGCCCATCTGGCAGGGGAGGGGTGGCCTCCAGCGCAGTCACAGCCTGTGGGTGGGGCCTCGTGGGCCTGCCAAGGCTTCTGTGTTGGGCAGTGGGGCCCACAGGCAGGGCGGGGCAGCCCTGGTGGCCTGGGTGGCTGTGCACGCCTCAGCCTGAGCCCTGCTGTCCCGGCAGAGATCTGCCTGCTGACCCGGGGCCGGCGCACAGCCAGCGTGAGGGCCGACACCTACTGCCGCCTCTACTCGCTGAGCGTGGACAACTTCAACGAGGTGCTGGAGGAGTACCCCATGATGCGAAGGGCCTTCGAGACCGTGGCGCTGGACCGCCTGGACCGCATCGGTGAGGGGCCGGGCGGGTCAGGGGTGGGAGCTCAGGGATCCTGAGGGCCGAGCCAGGCCTGCTCCCCATCTCCGCCCCTGCCCTGCCCTGCTCTGAGCACCTGTTCTCGTTCTGTGGCCCAGGCAAGAAGAACTCCATCCTCCTCCACAAAGTCCAGCACGACCTCAACTCTGGCGTGTTCAACTACCAGGAGAACGAGATCATCCAGCAGATTGTGCAGCACGACCGGGAGATGGCCCACTGTGCCCACCGTGTCCAGGCCGCTGCATCTGCCACCCCGACCCCCACGCCCGTCATCTGGACCCCGCTGATCCAGGCGCCGTTGCAAGCTGCCGCTGCCACCACATCCGTGGCCATAGCCCTCACCCACCACCCTCGCCTGCCTGCTGCCATTTTCCGCCCGCCCCCAGGACCCGGGCTGGGCAACCTCGGGGCCGGGCAAACGCCCAGGCACCTGAAGCGGCTGCAGTCCCTGATCCCCTCTGCGCTGGGCTCCACCTCGCCTGCCAGCAGCCCCTCCCAGGTGGACACACCATCTTCATCTTCCTTCCACATCCAACAGCTGGCTGGATTCTCCGCACCCGCCGGACTGAGCCCTCTGCTGCCCTCGTCCAGCTCCTCCCCACCGCAAGGGGCCTGTGGCTCCCCGCCAGCTCCCACGCCATCCGCTGCCACAGCTGCCACCACCACAGCCGGGTTTGGCCACTTCCACAAGGCGCTGGGTGGCTCCCTGTCCTCGTCCGATTCCCCCCTGCTCACTCCGCTGCAGCCAGGTGCCCGCTCCCCACAGGCCACCCAGCTGCCACCCCCTCTGCCAGGGGCTCGGGGAGGCCTGGGGCTCCTGGAGCACTTCCTGCCACCCCCACCCTCATCCAGGTCCCCGTCGTCCAGCCCTGGGCAGCTGGGCCAGCCTCCCGGGGAGCTGTCCCCAGGTCTGGCCGCTGGCCCACCAGGTACGCCAGAGACACCCCCACGGCAGCCTGAGCGGCAGTCCTTTGTGGCAGGGGCCTCTGGGGGGGCTTCCCCTGGAGCCTTTACCCCCCGGGGAGGTCTCAGCCCACCTGGCCACAGCCCAGGCCCCCCAAGAACTTTCCCGAGTGCCCCACCCCGGGCCTCTGGCTCCCACGGCTCCTTGCTCCTGCCGCCCGCGTCCAGCCCCCCACCGCCCCAGGTTCCCCAGCGCCGGGGCACACCCCCGCTCACCCCAGGCCGCCTCACCCAGGACCTCAAGCTCATCTCAGCCTCTCAGCCAGCCCTGCCCCAGGACGGGGCGCAGACTCTCCGCAGAGCCTCCCCACACTCCTCCAGGGAGTCCGTGGCTGCCTTCCCGCTCCTCCCCAGGGCCGGGGGTGGCAGTGCGGGCAGCGGGGGGCTCGGCCCCCCCGGGAGACCCTATGGTGCCGTCCCAGGCCAGCACGTCACTCTGCCTCGGAAGACGTCCTCAGGTTCTTTGCCACCCCCTCATTCTTTGTTTGGGGCAAGAGCCACCTCTTCTGGGGGGGCCCCTCTGACTGCTGCACCCCAGAGGGAACCTGGGGCCAGGTCCGAGCCAGTGCGCTCCAAACTGCCGTCCAATCTATGAGCGGGGCCCTCCCTCCCTCTTCTCGCTCCTCCTCCCTCCCTGCCTCCTTCAGGTATAACTGTGATTAGGAGATATACCAATAACAATAATAATTATGGTTAAAAAAACCCACACACACCAGAAAAACAAAAGACAGCAGAAAATAACCAGGTATTCTTAGAGCTATAGATTTTTGGTCACTTGCTTTTATAGACTATTTTAATACTCAGCACTAGAGGGAGGGAGGGCGCGGGAGGGGAGCAGGCAGGGCCCAAGTGCAAAAGCCAGAGGAAGGCGGGTGGGGTCCCCCGCTGGGCAGATGCGGGTGACTGGGGTTTGGGGTTCCTGGAGCAGACCTGTCAACTGTATTTGTTTAGAGCAACAGCTGCCATCAGCCTCTTAGCTGTGAACTTGGAGCCTCACTCTGCTGGGGGTCGTCTTGTTCCTCCAGGAAGGGGCTGCCCTGGGGGTGTGTTCCTGGGGAGCCTCAGATGCCTGAGTCCTTGGGAGAGCCCGGCCAGGGCCCAGGGCCTTGCGTTTTTTCTACTGTAAACGTAGCAAGATATGTATATGACTATGTATATGTACATGTATGTAAGATGTGTATATGTATAGCTATGTAGCACTCTGTAGAGCCATGTAGATAGCCGCTCACATGTGCGCACACGTGTGTGCAATTTCGTTTAACCCCATGTTGCCAGGACACCCAGGCCACCTTACATCCAGCAACCCGCCTCGGCACACAGGCTGGGCGCCGCGCAGTCTGGGGAAGCGCTCTCTCTGGTCCTCGGGGGAGAGGACCCCAGGACCTTGCAGCAGGCCCCCTCTGTCCCCATCTCTTGTCTCAAATCCAGGCGCAGCCTGACTTCTCACCATTTGGTAGCAGAAGACTCTCATCTGCTGGGGCCTCAGCACAGCCAGTCACCTCTGTGACCCTGACTTTTCCCACCTGTGAGGCGGAGGCGGAGGCGGGGGGAACCTCTGTTCCTTGAGTCTGCTCTGTGCCAAGCACTGGTTCGCACTTTACACACATTAGCTCCTTCAGTTTCACAAAGACGGTGAGGTAGGTACCTTGATTCTCCCCATTTCACAGATGAGGAAACTGAGTTTTGGGTAATTTTCCCAGAATCCTATAACTAGGAGTGGCAGAGCAGGGACTGACCTGAGATTTGAGTCCATGCCTGCCTGAGGCCCACGCCTACGCTCCTTGCATCAGAAAGCTATTTTGAGAGGGGCTGAGATGGATGGTCCCCAAGTGTGGTGCAAAGGAAAGAGACCAGATTTTGGGTTCAAATCCCAGCCCTGCCACGTCTTAGCTGTGTGATCTTGGGCAAGTTATCTGACCGTTCTGAGCATGTTACCTCATTTGTAAAACGGGAATGATTGTGTTAGTGCCTCACAAGGCCCTGTGAGGACCAGATGAGAAAAGTGGTATATGTGAACTGCCCAGCCCAGCGCCTGGCCCATACCATAGCAGGTGCTCAATAAATCACGTTTCTGCTGCCCCTCACGCGCCCCGCCCACTGCTCCAGCAGCTGTGGTGAGAGCACAGGGAGCTTTGGCTGAGGGCTCCAAGACTTAAAATCTCAGGACTCAGGAGGTGGCTGGGCCTCCCAAGGGCCCGAGGAAGGTGTGTGGCCAGCGTGGGCTTGAGCCAGGCCTTGAGATGTGGGGAGCGTTAGAGGGGGAGGGAGGGAGGGGGAGGGATGGCGTGCACTGCGGTGGATGCGGAGCCGTGCGGTCTCGGCCTTGGGAGGAGATCCGAGGCCGGGGGCGACAGGCGAAGAGGGTAGAACTGGGCTTGGTTCTGAGGCAACTGGGAGCCACAAGCAGGCTCTGGATGGGGCCAGCGGGAAGGAAGCTCAGGTGCCTCCCGAGCTCGGCCCTCCTCCCCTGCGGGATCCCGCCAGAGCCAAGGCAGGAGCAGGTGTGGCTGCAACACTCGAATAATGGGGACGGCTGGTCCCGCCTTGTGCACCCAGAACCTTCAGTGCTCCAAGCCAGATGTTGGCAAGATCAGGTTTTGCTCTGAGCTGTCCTGGGATGTGGGGCAGGCCGATGCCGCCATGGGTGGGCTGCAGAGAGCAGGAGGCCGTAATCCAGAAGAGAACGGGTGAAGGGTCCCGGGGTCCTAGGTAAGGACCAGAAGCCGCCTGGTCCTGTTCGCTACTGAGCTGGGGAAGCCCCTTTGGGCCCAGGGAGTCTGAGAGCTGGAAGGATTTAAACAGCCTCCACCCGAGTTCTGCGCACACCCCCGCCCCCCAAGGAAGGCAGCTCCGGGAAGCTTGATCCAAACCCACAGTCTGGTGCTGGAGGCAGCGGGAGCGGAGGCAGAGGGTCCAGGGGCTTGAGGAGTGAGGAGCATTCTTGCCGCCAGGGTCTGGCCTGACCTCCCTCCTGCTCCCTACACACGCGCGTGTTTTATAAGAGCTCGGACCCAGCCCGGCCACTCCGCAGAGACTGGAGGAGCCGGGGCCAGTCGGTGGGCACTCCCATCCCCAGTCTCCACAGCAATTTTCAAATCTTCCACTTTTAAAACAGAAAACGGTAAATGCGCCACGTTGTATATTTTATTTAAATAAAAAAATTCCAGCAGATGCCGCCTTCTTCTAGGGGCCAGGGAGGCGGAGGGGGACAAAGGCTCTGGGCGCAGGTGTGCACGCACTGACGGGCTGGCGCGAGTCAGTCTGGAGGGGGCAGAGTGTGTGTCTTTTGTCTGCTAGTGGAGGGGGAAAGGCAGGGTGGGGGAGGTGTGAGACCCTGACTCTGATCCCTCCTGGCCCAGCTGCCAAGCTCCAGGTCCCTGGGACCCACTCCTTGGTGCTCCTTGAAGGAGGAGGGGTAAGTAAATGTGCACCCAAACTCCATCCAGCTAGATCCCGAAGAGGAAGGTGCCATCTTAGTCTGATCAGGTGAGCCCTCAGAAGCTGGGGACAAATGGTGACCAGGCTGGGAGGAGGGCGTCAGGTGGGCGGCTGAGGATGGGACCTTGCTGGGTCAGGAAGCCGAGGGCCTTGCTGGAAGGGACGGGCACCGACTCCCCCCTGTGGAGTGGCAGGGGTCTAAGCCTGGCCCCCCGAAGGCCCCTCTGCCACTCCTGGCTGCAGAGGGTCCCTTCAGACCCTGGGACCTTGACGGGTCCGCAGAGGCCCCCTCCTGGGTCGGCAACAGGCAGCTGGGAAAGCGGAGTCCTCGTGGCTTCCGGTGGCGTGGGGAGTGCCGTCTCGCCGGAGGGGAATATCCTTGGAAAAGGCCAGGGAACCCGTTGGCCGTTCCCCATCACTGCTTGTCAGTGGATGCTGTTTCCATGGTAACCTGCCTGGGAGTCCCGTTGCTAAGGAGGCAGCTCAGCAAGCCCATGCGTCCCCATGACAACTGCCCCCTGCGGCCAGGTGGTGGTGCTTCCTCCTGGACCGCAGGGACCGCAGGCGGCCTGGGCTTTGACAGCTGCTCTGTCTGAGACTGCCAGGTGGGGGCTGTGGGGAAGCCTTTGCCATGCACGACAGAGCCCCAACCAGACCTCCAGGGGGAGCAACGCCAGTCACTCTCTTCTGTGTTCCCTGACGCTGAAAGGACACTTAGTAAGTGCCACCGTGCACTCGGCCCTGGATGTTTTCTTGTTATGTCATCTGCCCAGCCACCCTAGGAGGCAAGAGTTAGCTTCAGTCACAGTGAGCCAAGGGCACTGGGGCTCAGAGGGCAGATACTCGCCGCAGCCCAGTCAGCCAGAGTGGAAGGAGCCTGGTGCACACCACGTCCTGGAGACTCAACCCTGTCCCTTCCCCTCGGTGGCGTAGCAGCGGGGTGGTAGGAGCAGTCTGTCCCCTGCGCAGGCAGTAAAGGGTGCGTTGTCTGTAGAGAACTCAAGAACAACAACAAAAACGGCTGGGTGTCAGTCTGCTTTCTCTGGTCACCATGCAGGGCACTTCTGTAGTGTCAGCGCCAGGGTGCTGCGCTGCGCCGGGGCAGACGGCTCCTGCCAGCCCCACCTGGGACTGGCACGCACTCCGCTTCAGCCCCAAAGGACACGTGCTGAAATATGGCAGCCAGCACATGGGAACACCTTCAAGGTACCCTCTCTGCCTTAGCGGGCCCAAACCAGATGGGGGTTTCTGAGAGAAAGTTTTAAAGAGATTTAATAAAATCCCTCCCTCGACCACGTCTCTTCCCCGATGCTATTTCCCAGCCCGACTTCTCAAGAGTCCTCCCGACGCCCTCGCTTCCTGTCCCTCCCTCAAAGTCAGGCTGCGCCTCTGCTCCGCTGGCATGCCCTGCCGGGGTCATGGGGCCCACTCCCCAGCCTCGTCGTGCTGCTTCTCAGCAGCATTTGACCCGTCGGCCAGGCCCTCCTCGGCTTTTGGGCCCCCACTGTTCCCTCGCTGCTTCCGCTCTGTTCAGCCCCAGCTTTAAGGGCTCCTCTTTCTCCCCAGCACTGGTGCTCCTCGGGCCTCTGGCCTGCGCCCTGTCTTCTCACTGCACGTCCCGCAGGAGCATCACCCAGACCATGGTTCCCCACCTGGGGAAGGCAAAAGCCTCCCAGAGGTCCCCTCACTTCAGATCCCCAGTTTTCATCCTCCTCTGGCTGACCACAGCCCCGTTTGTCCCCGATGCACCACAGAGCACGGCCTCGCCAACACCCGCCCCTGCTGATTTCTCCCCCTCTGAAGGGTGGAGTATGTCGCACATACAGA
>NW_012139969.1:2240681-2269622 GCF_000956105.1 Propithecus coquereli
TTTTTTTTGAGACAGGGTCTCACTCTGTCACCCTGGCTAGAGTGCAGTGGTGTCATCATAGTTCACTGCAACCTCAAACTGCTGGGCTTAAGCAATCCTCCTGCCTTAGCCTTCCCCGAGTGGCTAGGACTACAGGCACACACCACCATGCCCAGCTAATTTTTAAATTTTTTTTAGAGATGGGGTCTCATTCTTGCTCAGGCTAGTCTCGAACTCCTGGCCTCAAGCGATCCTCCCACCTCGGCCTCCCAGAGTGCTAGGATTACAGGCGTGAGCCACCGCGCCCGGCCAGAAACCTATCTTTGATGTTATAAAGATATTGTTTCATATTCATTTCTAAAAGTGTGAAGTTTTGGTTTTTGCATTTAAGTCCTTAATCTACCTGACCTTGACTTTGGTGTGGTACGAAGCATAGCTCAGTTTCTTTTTTGCCTCATATGGTCAACCAGTTGTTCTGACATCGTTCATTGAAGGAGGTGAAACTAATTTGCAATGCAACGTCACCTCCCTGATGTACCGCATCCAGGCCTGCTGAGGCTCTATTCTGCACTATTCGCTTATCTGTCCATCCTGGCCCAAACAGTCCATTGTCCTAGTCACTTAAGCTCTATGGCCTCATTGTAGGACTGTGTCTGTTTGTCAAAACTCATTGAACTACATACTTAAAATTGGTGAACTTGATTCATATAAATTATATCTCAATAAAGAAAATAGATACAGTTAGAAATAGCAACAAAAGTATAAGGTACTGGGAATAATCTGCTAAATGCAAAAAACTTCACAAAAAGTGCATTGATATCAAGTAGAGTAAGCCCCCCACTTTCTTCTTAAAGAATGTGTTGGTGATTCTGCTGTCTTTGTGCGCACACAGACATTTCAGAATCAGTGTGTTGAGATGCATGGAGCATTCAGTGGGCTTCTGATTGAAATTACAGGGACATGATTGTAGAAATGTGTATTCCCATGCACGTGCAGGGTAGAACTCTCCCTACACGCAGGTCTTCGTTAATGTCTTTTGCATTAGGGTAATTATCACTCACAGCCCCAACAGAAAGGCCTCAGATTTCAACGGTTTCACACAATAAAGGTTTATTCCAGCTCCAGTAAAGCCATGCGCAGGCCAGACGGCCACTCTCCTCACTGATCCCAGCTTGAACGCCTGGTCTCTGAGATCCCTGTGGGAGGAGAAGAGATGACTGAGTCTGAAGGACTTCCCTCTGCAGCGACACACGTCACATTCTCTCATACCCCATAGTCACGGGGCCACAGTGTAGCCACAAAGGCGGCTCTGATGTCTGGGGAGCACATGGGCTATTTGCTGGGCATTAACTGGCTCTGCTGAGGCTTTCGGCCTAGTCTTGTAATAATTTTCCTTGTGAAGCTTCTTGCATTTCACTAGATTATTCCTAGTACCTTATACTTTTGTTGCTATTTCTAATTGTACCTATTTTCTTCATTGAGGTATAATTTATATGTATCAAGTTCACCAATTTTAAGTGTGTAGTTCAATGAGTTTTGACAAATAGGCACAGTGCTACGAGGAGGATATAGAACATTTCCCCCACTCAGCCAGACTCCCTCCCGCCCCTTTGCAGTAAATCCTCTCCTCCCACTGCTGACCCCTGGCAATCTGCCCTCTGTCACTAGAGTTTTGCCTTCTCTAGAGTTTCATATACGTAGACCCGTAAAGCAGATAGTCTGTGTCTGATTTCTTTCATTTAGCCTAATGTTTTTGATCTGCACCCATGCACTGCTGGGCGATGTTCCCTTGTGTGGATATGCCCTGGTTTGTTTATTTAGTCGCTCAATAATGAACAACTGGACTATTTCCAGTTTTTGGCTACCAAGAATAGAGCTCCTATGAACATTCATGGTCAAGTCTTTACGTGGATGTGGACTTTGTTTTTTAACATTATTTCAACTGACAAAAATTTTTATATATTTATCATGTAAACATGATGTTTTGAAATATATATACATTGTGGAATGACTACGTTGAGCTAACATATGCATTACCTCACCTCCTTATCATTTTTTGTGGTGAGAACACTTAAAATCTGCTGTCTTATGATTTTCAAGATGGACATAGATTTCCTTTCATCTTAAGTAAATATCCAGGAGTGGCACTGCTGGGTCATATATTTTCAACTTTATTAGAAACTGTCAGATTATTTTCCAAAGTTGGAATACTGTTTTGCATTCCCACCAGCAATTGTATGAGAGCTTCAGTTACTTCCCATCCTTGCAACACTTGATATTGCCAGTCTTTTTTATTTTTACCATTCATGAGCATGTGTAATATTAACTCTTGGCTTTAGTTGCATTTTCATGATGACTGAAGATACTGAGCATCTTTTCAGGTGTTTATTTGCTATCCATATATGTTATCTGGCAAAGTGATTGTTTGAATCTTTACCCATTTGTTTTTACTTGGTCATTTGTTTTCTTATTATTGAATTGTAAATAATGTATTCAGAATATAAGTTCTTTATAAGATATATGTTTTGCAAATATTTTCTCCTAGTTTGTGGCTTGGCCTTTTCATTTTCTTAACTATGTCTTTCAAAGAGTAAACATTTTTAGTTTTGATAATGTTCAACTTATCAAATTTTTCTTTTGTGATTGTGCTTTTTGACAAGGGAATGAAAATGGTGCTAGAAAATACCGACTTAACACAAAAGAAGGCAGTCACAGAGTGATAGAGTGATAAAAAACATAAGACATATGGAAAGCAAATAGCAAAATCCCAGATGTAAACCCTACCTTATCAGCAATTACATTAAATGTAAGTGGATTAGAAATTCAAATTAAAGGTAGAAATTGGCAGAATGGATTAAAAAAACCATGTCCAGCTATATACTGACTACGAGAGACATACTTCATATTCAAAGACCCAAACTGGTTGAAAGTAAAAGGATGTGAAAAGTTATACCAAGCAAACATTAGCTGAAAGAGAGCTGGAGCAGCTACACTAATATCAAAGTAGACTTTAAGACAAAAATTGTTGCTAAATACAAAGGACATTTTATAATGATAAATGGACTTTTAAAATGATAAATCCATCAAGAAGTTATAACAGGCCGGGCACGGTGGCTCACGCCTGTAATCCCGAGGCCGAGGCGGGAGGATTGTTTGAGCTCAGGAGTTCGAGACCAGCCTGAGCAAGAGCGAGACCCCGTCTCTACCAAAAATAGAAAGAAATTAATTGGGCAGCTAAAAATATATAGAAAAAAATTAGCCGGGCATGGTGGCACATGCCTGTAGTCCCAGCTACTTGGGAGGCTGAGGCAGAAGGATTGCTTGAGCCCAGGAGTCTGAGGTTGCTGTGAGCTAGGCTGACGTCATGGCACTCACTCTAGCCAGGGCAACAAAGTGAGACTCTGTCTCAAAAAAAAAAAAGAAGTTTTAACAGTTATAAATATACCCAACAACATAGCCCCAAAACTCGTGAAGAAAGCCTGATACCAATGAAGGGAGAACTAGATACTTGAACAGTAATAGTTGCCGACCTCAGTACTCCAAATTCAGTAGTGGATAGAACAACTAGACGGAAGATCAGCAAGGAAAAAGAAGATTTGAACAACAATTTAAAACAGCTAGACCTAACAGATCTCTGGAACACTCCATCCCCAAACAGCAGAATATATTAATATATTCTTCTCAAGTGCATGTGGAGCATTCTCCAGGGTGGAACATGTGTAAGATCACAAAACAAGTCTCAATAACCTTACATGGATTGAAATCATATGAAGTATATTCTCTGAACATAATAGGATAAAATTGGAAATCAGAAACAGAAAGAGATCTGCAAAATTGACAAATATATGCAAATTTAAAAGCGTACACCTAAATAACCAATAGGTCAAAGAAGAAATTACAAGGGATATCAGAAAATAAGTTGAGATGAATGAAAACAAAAACACAGCATAGCAAAAACATGGGATGTCACAAAAGCAATGCTCAGAGGGAAATTTATAGCAATAAGCTCCTAGATATAAACAAAATTCAAATAAATAACATAAACATCCACTTAAAGAAACTAGGAAAGGAAGAGCAGACTAAACTCAAAGCAAGCAGAAGAAAGGCAACAATAAAGATGAGAGCAGATATAAAGGAAATAGAGAATAGAAAATCAATACAGAAAATCCACAAAACCAAAAGTTGGTTCTTTGAAAAGATTAACAAAATTGACAATCTTTAGCGAGAGAGAGAGACAGAGAGAGGGAATATACTAACATCAGGAATCAAAGAAAAAATATTACCACCAACCTTAAAGAACTAAAAAGGATTACAAGGGGACATTACGAAAATAGTATGCCAACAAATTAGATAACCTAGATAAATAGACAAATACTTAGAAACAAATTACCAAAACCGACTCAAGAAGAAATAGAGTATCTCAATAGACCTATAGCAACTACCAAGATTAAATTAGTAATAAAGAAAACTTCCCACGAAGAAAAGCCCAGGACCAGACAGCCTCACTGGTGAATTCTATCAAATGTATTAATGTCAATCCTTCACAAACTCTTTAAAAAAATAGACAAGAGGGGAGCACCTCCCCATTCTATGAGGCCAGTATTACACTGGTACCAGAACCAGACAAAAACAATAGCAAAAAATAAAACTATAGACCAATATCGCTTATGAATATAGACACAAAATCCTCGACAAGTTCTCAAGGGAGATGGTGACTATTGTTTATTTTTAAAACCTGGAGTGAAAGTCAGGCTTCCCCTTGGTTCTTAGTGTTAGACCTTTCCCTGGGCAAACTCCAGCTTCTGTTTTAGGTTACTGCTTGGGTTCAATTTTCTGGTCCTCTGTTAGGGATAGCCCTTACTTTCTTTGGAGCAAATCATTTAAAAGAATTTCTGTTGTAATTCATCCAGTATGTGAATTTTTCCTGCTTTTCAGATTTAGTTCAAGCAATGCGGGTAGAAACTTCATTTTCTTTCTTCAGTGAATTCACCGGCATGCTGAGTGTTACCTACTTCGCGGCTCCCAACTCCCAGTAAGGGCCAGAAATCCCTTCCTTCCTGTACCAGATTGCCTTGTTCAGGTCTCTTAGCACGTTTTGTGCTGGATGGTAATTTCTGTCTGTTAAATGTCTGTGTCCTCCTCTAGGCTGGGAGCACAGCGGCAAGAGACTGCCCTAATCATTCTGCATCCTCGGTGCCGGACACACAGTAGGCCCTCAGGAGTATCTGTGCAAACAACGAAAGAGTCCCAGGTCTTGGGTGAGGAAGATCCTTTTCTTACTGGCCCTAGACGTTCCTTCCCTCGCACCACCTGCCCACACAGAGATCTCTTTGGCTCGGTGCCTGCTGGATTTCCCTCTGTGCGCTAGTTGAGAATGTTCATCGGCTGGTTCTCCTGCCGTCTCCCAGGCTAGGAGAGCCTGACCTCCAGGATTTTGCCTTCAGGATTAGCGCCCAGCTCTCCCTTTCCTCTTTCAGAAAGCATGAGCTGCCCAGAATTCTCAGCAAGACCTGGGTTTCGAGTTTATGAAAGGAACCAACCCTCTTCTTAACTCGCTAGGACTGCCCCCAAGCTGTGGTACTGGGCCAGCCAAACCTAGCTCGACTGGGCCCGGCACTGGCCCTGCAGCGTTCCAGGAATTTGAGGGAGGATGGCAGCAGCTCGCCCTCTCCACTGAAGGCCAGCCGGCCGGACTGCGCATCCTCCCTCACAGGCTCTGCACCCCCAGCACTTGCTCCAACGACAGGAGGCTGAGCACAGGCCCGATACAGGATGACAGGGATTTGTCCTCTTCCAGGTATGCTGATGGCCACGTGCAGCAGGCAGCTTCCCAGCTCAGCAGTGGCCTCTTCCGCCCTCCAGATAGATAGCCTAGCGTGTATGGCATCCTGCTTCAGCTCAGCCTTGGCTCCTCTGCAAAACCTTCCTAAGCATATGCTCCCAGGAAGAAATGGGGCTTCATCAAGTTCCCCCAGCACTGGGCCATGATGTATTCGTCATCTGATTTCAAGTCTATCTGCCTCACCAGGCAATTCATCGAGTGAAAACCTATGATGTGCTAGGCGCTGGGCTGTAGGATCCAAACACACGCATGATCGCTTTCCTTGAGGAGGTCACAGCGCATTGGAGGAGACAGAAATAAGAACAAGAACAATCAGGGGGACTGGATTGTTAGGCTGGGTCTTAAAAGATGAATAGGCATTTGCCAGGCAGAGCAAGCCCACGGTGAGGGCGGGGGATCTAGAAAATCTAAGGCAGAAGAAATAGTACCAGGGCCAGACTTCATGGCTTACCCTGCAAGTGCACATTGCTCCCTATTGCTTGGGCCAAATTTGGGCGAAGGAGCAGATTAAGTGGGAAATACAAAGCAAGAGGCAGACAGGGCCACATTGGGCTCCTTCTGCAGGGCGGGTGATGAGCTACTGCAGCGTTCACAGTGGAGAGACGTGGGATTTGAGTTAGGAAAGCACCTGCACAGTGTGCGGAGGATCGCCGCCACACTGCCGGTGAGGCCAAGGTAGGGGTTAACAAGGAGTTTGTCTAATAGACAACGAGGAGGAGCCGCTCTGGGGGGCATTTGGGAGGCAGAGCTGGCAGGACTTGCTGAGCACTGTGCTGCGGTGTTGAGGAAGAATTTGGAGTGGCTCTCGGATTTCTCTTTTGGGAGACCCGGTCCACAGAGTAGGCCCGTTAGCCAGGGACAGGTACCTGGTGACAAGGTGATGGGGCTTTGCTGGGGGGCGGGCAGCTTGTGGAGGCGGTGTGGAAATGAAAAATAATGGTAACCCAGACACCAGCTGAGCTTAAAATCTGGCTAAGGCCGATGGGAACCCACATTTCTTGACCTGTGAAAGGTCTCACACCCTCCCCTTTCCTCCTGGGTTTCTGTGAATTCTCAGGTTTATATTCTTATGGTCCCTTCTGGCTCTGAGCTCGAGCGTCCAGTGAACCCATCCCACCCTCACCATGCCAGACCTGTGGTTTGTCTGCCACCATGTTGGCCCAGATGCTCTTTTTTTCACTGGGGGAGCGACTAGCAACTCAAGCAAGGCCTTGCGCACATGGCAGACATTGCACGAGATCTGAGGAGCCGGAGGAGGTTTACTTCACAGAAGTGCAAACAGCATTAAATCAGCTCTACGATGTTCTCATTTAAAAAGTTATTGGAACACCTCGAGGCCGGCCTTCTCCCACTGGGGTACGTCCCACACAGCCCCTCCGCTGGCCGCCGTGGGGACGGCACTGCAGCGTCCCCACCCCTGCCCCGATTATTTCAGGAAATTCCGAATAGCTCTTACGCTCTGCTGCAGCGGGTGCTCCCTCCACCCTCCTCTGAGCTCAGCTCTAGCCCCCACTTCATTCCAAAATCAGATTCCTAGTTGAGTAAAAGGACATCTTGAGATGGACATCATCCCCTATGCTTAGAGGGTAATTGTTTTAAATGGCATTTTTTCAACCTTACATACTTTTAAAAGATTACGGAAATTTTATTTAAGGTATTCTTTCCCCCGAGCACCTGGGCAGACCCCCTCCCTCAGTAGCTGGGAACCCAAGGGTAAGGGTCTCGCAACTGCTGTCTGGGGCCCTTTTGCCAGAGTGGTCGTGGTGTCACCTCTGGGGTCCCTGTCTCTTCAACCTGTCACCATTTTGGTGGCATGCTTATTGCTGTCCTCCAGTCTCTCCTGAGGATGCTCCACACCGCCGGCAGACAAGTGACTGAAATCAGGAGGGAAAAGAGGCATCTCTGCTTCGTACAGAGCCGTGTTCATAACGCCCATCTTAGAACTAATGGGGGGGGGGGCCGAGCTCGTCTTAGTTCCAGCACCAAGCCGGTCACGTGGCATCAGCACCGTTTCCTACGATTGCCGGGCGGAGAGGTGGTTGTTGATATCGAGTTTACCCAGTACCCAAAGGCGCGGCTGCTGACGGAGGGTCCTGGCACCATGGCACCAGGGGCTGGCTACTAGGGTCCCTGCCAGGGAGGGGAGGGCGCGGTTGGGGGGAGGCCTTTCCACACGCTCCAGGCCGCAAGTCCTGCGCCTGCCGGTCCACCCAAGAGACGGGCAGCTGCTATTGTCACAAACTGCCCCTGCATTAGGCATTCAGAAAGGCGTGAGAAATTGCCGCGTCCCTGCTGAGCCCACGGACCGCGGGAAAGGCCCAGACAGGTGATCACTGTGAGACGTGCCGAGAGCGCCACCTAGGGGCGCGTCACACGCAGCTCCCCGCGGCTGGCCCTGGGCGCGAGGCGGCCACCGACGAGCACAGACCTCCGGCCTGGGAGCTCAGCCGCATCCTGAGGCCGGTGTTGCGCCGCCACCGGGAACGAAGGGCCTCGGCTTCCTGAAGAACGCTCTGGCAGGGCAGCGGACGAGCCGCGGGGCAGAGGGGCGGTGAAGAGGGGCGGGCGTCGTCTCCAGGCCTCTCACTGTAAGGCAAGCTCTTGGAGGGCAGGCCCGTGGCAGGCGGGTCACCGCTGTTCCGTGGCTCGGACGCTGAGACGCCAGGAGGACCTGACAGGGAATGCACGAGGCGGCGCGGCAGCCGGGGAGGCCGCCTCCTTGGAGACACCTGCGCCGCCGGCGCCAGGCACCCGCGAGCCGCGGGCCCGAGTGGGAAGGCCAGGCCAGCAGAGCGGCTGCCGCACAGGGACGCGGCCGCACACCGCTCAGGGGCCGGGTGCCAGCTGATTCCTCGGGCTGCTCCGTCCCTGCAGGGCAGCAAGAGTGGGGTGGGGACAGGCACGGGAGTCATCTTTGGCGCCGGCGGACGGTCAGCACGCCTCCTGCAGCCGCCGGCTCACCTGCCACCCCTCCGGGTCCCCCTTTATACTTTTTACTTGCCAGGGCAATGGGAAGCCATTTAGAAGCTGGGAAACAGGGGGCCCCAAAGTTGTTTTCTTAAGGACAAAAATAACTCTTTGACCAGACCAGCGTTTGATTGGATTAAAAAAGTGTATTGGATTGCCAATACCAAATAAAAACATGAAATTGTTTTTAAAAAGCCATATAGTTTACAGCATCAACTACAGAAAAGGCCAAACAAGTGGTACAGACACCAGTCCCGCAGTCCTCCGGGCCTCTCCGGCAGGCAGCGAGGCCACAGACGCGTTTGCTCGAATCCTCCCGAAGGAAGCTGCCGAGCAGCAGCTCAACTAGGACACTACAAGACACACAATGGTTTAGTTTCAAAAATCACAGGAAAATATTAAATTGTGAAAAGGTGCAATACAGAATAGCTTTCCTTTTTTTAATTTAAAAAAGTCCCCCCAACTTTGAACAGTTATTTTATTTAAAAATAGGCCCCTCCCCCCCCCCAATTCTGTGGCAGTATCCAGGTACGGAGGCCCTGAGGTAACAGAGGTGTCAGGGTTCATGAGAGGGAATGCCCAAAATACCGAGCATGTTCTTTGGGCAAAAAAGGTGAGACAGTTTGTGGGGAATCTCGCCCTCCCGGTGGCCAGAGTGCTCTGACTGCTCTTTTCAGGATCTAAGTGCACTGGTTTTCCAGAATCCCGCCTGGCGCCACCCTGTGACCAGCTGGCATGGCAGCAGGAGTTCCAGCATTGCACTTTTCATTAACCCCAAAATAATAAATACAAAGAATTCATCTTGTAGAAAAGCAAATGTGCGTAAGACCTAAAAAAGGGCGAATAACCCACGTTGAAAGGCAGGTGGCCTGCCAGTAGCCTGTGTGGGCGGCTGCAAGGCCCGGGCCGGCGGGCCAGGGTTCCCACTGGTGGTCTCGGCGGCTGATCTCTTCTTGGCTATAGAACCGAAGCCCGATTTACTGTCTATGCTGCCTTTCATGCTGTCTTCCAGGGATTCGCTGGGGATTAGGGGGAGATGCCTGAGGCTCAGTCCTGTACTATCCATTACATACTCCTAATATTTAAAAACACACACGCCTCAGCTCCTTACCTTTTTAAGAACTAGAACCCAGAACTATTTGCAAAGGCGAAGGCTTCCATGTGTGGCTGAGTCTCTCAGTAAACCTCAGAAACCTCCCACCACCTCATCCCGATCAGGGCTTAGCTGAGTGCTGGACGGAAGGAGGTGCGCCGCCCCGTCGCTCTCGGCTGTCCCTGTCCCCTGCTACGTGAGGAAGACTGTTTAGGAAGATGTGGGGAAGCCTCGTGGGCGCTGCTGCTGCGCCTGGCCTGGCTCTCGCCAACACTCTTTCGGAAGGGGCTCTGCAGTGTGGAAGTGAGCGCCGCACTGGCCGAGGACACAACTGGAGAGAAGCAGGAGTCACACGTGGAAACCAAGTTCCTTCCTCAGAGGGAACCCATGATAGCAGCAGGAGAGGGTCTCCACCCTTTGCTTTCTGGTTCCAGAACAGGGTCACGCTCTTGCCCTACTCTGCATCCCTCCTGTAATTAGAAATACAGTCCCTGAGTCCTCAGCATGGACGCTCTCCCCAGGCTATGACCAACACATCAGGGCAGCTAAATCCTCGAACCCAACTATTGCACAGAATTTTTTTTACCAGATCCAAATGAAACTCCAGTTGCAATGTAGTGACAGTAAAGATGGACATGCCAAGAAAGGACAATAAAGAAGATGCTTCCATTTTTCTGCAGGCTTCTGGAAGCAAGTACAATGACTGAAACATTCACAGGACCCCAGCAGCCCAGCCATTTCCTATTCCCAGCCCCTAGCCCCCCACCCAAATACTGAAACTGCACAGAAAAGCAACAAACAAGTCTTTTCAATGTTACATTTCATTCCATTCAAACAGATCTGTAATCTCACAGTGATGAGAGGAGAAAGTCAGGCCTTTAATAATTATAATAAAAAATAATAAAAAAAAGCTTACAGCAATGCAACATTTCCTCCCCGTCAAAGTGATGGATTAACAGTTGGTAGAGGATGCAATGACTCAGAATTAAAATATAAAAACAAAACCAAAAAACAAGCCAACCCCTGGAACAACCCACACGGTCAATGACTTTCCTTACATAATCGGAACAAGCAGTCAAACGTCAACCACTTGCGGAGAACACCACGGACTTTCTTGGTTTTTGATAGTGATTTTGTTTGTGAAGGTAAAATAAAATAAGACACAAATAAAATTGTACATAAATGCCAATGTCTACACTCCATAAAGGTGATGCAGTCGCAGCACGAAGACACAGCCTGACCGCAAAGTGAAATGCAGGTTGCACTTCTTGCCTCTTCCCTGGACACAAAATTTTGGCCCATGGTGCCCAGTCCTGCAGGGTATCGGCAGGCAAAGGGAAGCTGCCTTGACACAGGCTCTTTCCAGGCTGACCAGGAGAAGGCAGGCGGCCATGCCTGGAGCCAGCCTGCACGGAGGCGCTGGCTGGCCTGCTGGGTGGCCTGCTGGCCCACTCTGTGTTCTCAAGTGCTGTCCTCTCGTACTCTGTACAATTCCTTGTTTTCAAGGCTAAGTCCCAAGACTTCTAGACTCTGGCTTAGAGTCATGTCCCGGTGAAGGGCGTCATGCTGTCGTGATGGCGTTTAGGTCCTTCATCAGTCCTTCCAGGTGGGCCATCTCTTTGGTCAGCTCATCTGGTTCATAGCTCTGTGGAAAAGAGAACACTGTTACTGGGCACGATCCGAGGGGCCATCCAGGAAGGAAAGCCCAGAGACAGAGGTCAAAGTGTCAAGTGGTCAGTGGTAAGACTGCCCGAGAAGACTGGCCTGCTGAAACCCAGGCTGGCTCAGGAGAGTCAGACGTAGCAGGATGTACCCACGGTCACTAGTCCCATGTCTCAACACTGCACAATGCCCTTCTCCCCACCCACACACCCCAGGTCACAATGACCTCCCAAGCCAGAGGCCCCACTGCTTGTCCCCTCTAGGTTTCTGCCACAGTCAGCACAGTTGGGATGGCCCTGGATCTCTGGGCCCTAAGTTTTCCTCTTAGCCAATCCTGTCTCTGGAAATGCAGAGGCAGAACACTTGTATTGGAATTTGAGAGGGAAAGGTCACGGAGAGACCGGGTGATCTTTGTTTTGAGAGCAACCACTCGAGCACTTTCTCCTGCAGCATCCTGCTCAGAAAAAGGTCAGGAAGTAAACTGAGGGGTAAAAGAACATGCGGATGGTCTCAACACAAGAAAAGAGGACCAGACAGAGGGACAGAACTGAAAGGAAGGCAGGTGAGGGGGGTCACTAATCGAGCTGGTGTAATGAGCTAATTTAAGCTACACCAGAGTGGCTGTGAGAGAGAAAGCAGACCAAGTCCTCAGCACACTTCCTGGCTCAGAGGAGAAGCTCAAAACACATTTGCTGAACGATGAGTCCGTGTGCGTCACACTCCTGGGTGTGCACAGATATCAGTTCAGCCAGCACACTCGATGGCACAGGACATGTTCCCAGCCATCCTGGCTGGGCTGATGGCCCTGTGAACTTACACTCTCCGAGTCTTCCAGCATTCGCGTGGTCTCCTGCACTTCAGGGGCACTGGGAACAACCACTGGCATAGGAGGCCGGCTCCTTCCCAGAGTCCCGATGGAGGCTGTCTTCACTGAGTGAAGGTGATGGTTCAGAGCTGAGGGGGGAAAGGCACGTCAGGGGTGTGGCCAGCCTGACCCTTGACCCCAGGGAGGCACACGAGGTCCAAATGCTGCTTTAGGGTGAGGGACGCACACAGACCTAGTGCAGGGATCCTGCTCTGAAAAGTTACTGGAACGAGAGGGAAGGGGGATGGCTGGCAGGGCACTCAAGAAGCCAGAGGAAATATTCCAGTCCAGTGGTTCTTAAAGCGTGGTGGTCCACAAACCCCTTGCAGGATGTCTGGGAAATCAAAACTCTTTTCGTAATAACAGACATTATTGGCCGTTTTTACTGAGGGTACTAAAGCAGCAGTAGGTAGGACTGCCAGAGCCTTAGCGCAAATTAAGGCAGCAGCACCACACTGTAAAGCTACTCAATGACATAAACTTGCAGTTTTAAAAAGCCAGTTTCACTCAAGACCATCCTCAACAAAGCAGTAAGAATTACTTATTTTATTCAATCTTGACCCTATTGTACGAGGCGAAACGGAAAGTACGCGTAAGGTGCTTTTGCTGTCTGCAAAGCATGACGCTATCTTTAAGAAAGGCACTTGGGGGAGCTGAGTTTTTATCATGGAGCACCACTGTTAGTTCAAAGACAGACTGACAAGCAAACTGGTTATTCAGACAGTTTCTAGAAAATAAACAAAGTGAGCCTGTCAATTCAAGGAAAACAATGAACAGTGTTTTTTGCCAATGATACAATTTATGTTTTAAGTGAAAATCAGAATTTTGAAAAACTTGTTTCTGCCACCATGGGACTGAGAGCTTAATACTTAGATACTTTGATGATATTAATGAATATGTTTTTATTTATTTATTTTTATTTTTTAACAGACAGGGTCTTGCTCTGCTGCCCAGGCTGAAGTGCAGTGGCATGATTATAGCTCACTATAACCTTGAACTCCTGGGCTCAAGTGATCCTCCTGCCTCAGCCTCCCAAGTAGCTGGGACTATAGGTGTGCGACATTGCACTTGGCTAATTTTTCTTATTTTTGTAGAGACGGGGTCTTGCTTAGTTGTCCAGGCTGTTCTCAAACTCCTAACCTCAAAGAATGTGTTTTTAGATATTGAATAATGAAATGTATCAATATTTAGAGGGTTTGCATAACTTAGTGAACCAGTATTTCCTAAATGCCCAATGTGTGATGTTTTAGTATCATCCATTCAAAATACAAGATAGGCCAATGAATTTTAATGGACTAGAGTATCAATGGTTCATGACTATGGTTTTAGATTTGACATTATAAACAAACCTGTAAAAAACTACAACTTGTTGAATTTTGCTACAGTATCAAAAAAGAAAATCCACAATTATCTAAAAAGGTTATAAAAATACTCTTCCCTTTTCCAATTACATATCTGTGAGGCCAGATTTTCTTCTTATACTTCAACCAAAACAACATATTGCAACAGATTGAATACAGTAGCAGATAGGAGAATCCAGCTGTCTTCTATCAAGCCAGACACTAGAGATTTGCAAAAAATAAGACAGTGACATTCTTCTCACTGTATTTTTGTTTTGAAAAATAGTTATTTTTCATAACAATATGCTATTTATCGTAACATGATAGTTGCTATTTTTAAATGAATTATTAAAAAAATTTCTCAGTTTTAATTTCTAATATGGTGACTACTGATAGATATAACCCAAGTGGAGAAAAACTCTTTTGTGTCCTCGATAGCTTTTAAGATATAAAGGGGTCCTGAGACCAGAAAATTTGAAAACCACTGACTTACTCTGAAACAAACCATCGTAACAGATAATAACGTGGGAAAGGAGGGGAAAGCATGCCTTTGAGGTCGGGGACTGTCGCTGAGCTCTGTCAACTTGGGCAGTTCTGCAGGGTTCATTTCCCTACCCTGAGGTTCCTTCTGAGAAGGTTTCACCGCCCTATGGGTCTCAGTCTTGGCCTCCCCAACCCCATCTCTGGCTTGCAGGCATCCTGTGGAGTTAGGGGGTTCCAGGGGGCCAGGCAGGCCAGACCTGTTGCCCATCCCCATACCACTGGATTTTACCACCAAGGGTTCTGCACATAGACACAATTCAAAAGGGCAGCTCGCTCCCCAGCAAATTATTCTCTGGTTTGTATGTGTTCCTGCGTGGGGTAATGACACACTGCCACTCTACCTAAGTTGCTGAGATGAGCTTGGAGGATATTTGCTTTGTTATTCTTCAATAACAGAGCAAATTCTTTGTTATTCTTCAAATGTGATTTCTGTCCTAAGCCTGAGCCAAACGGTCCCTCCAGCGGTGTTGCTGTGCTCACCCACCTTGCTGGGATAGTAACGGTGTGCTCGGCAACGCAGGATCGTAGGTGGGAGGTCCTGGGGGTGGGATTGCTGGCACAGCGAAGCTCTTCAATGGGTGGGAAGGGCGAACGTGGGCCGTGGGGAGACTCTGGCCTGAATCTTCCTCTTGGGAGCTGGCCAAGTAAGAGGAGCTCGTAGCACCTTCAGGATCCTGATGATCAGTGCAGCATGTCTGAGACGAGGAGGCTGGCATGGTGTCAGTGCTGGGGGTATTTCGAACGGATTCTACAGCAGGGAAGTCTAAAGGTTAGCATTTCTTTTGCCATTGAACATATGCAAATCCTAGGATTTTGGCTATTTCTAGGGGCCCCCTATATCCGTTCAATAGGCACTGGGGATCAGTGCTAGTCAAGGGAATGTGGATGAGCAGCACCACTGCCAGGGCTAAGAGTGCTCTACTCTGAAAGAGTCCCAAACCAATTTTGTATTCGACCAGCTGTTCCAATTTTTCCACCTGCACAACTAAATGGTCACAATTTTACAGATTTAAAGTTCTCCCCAGTACCTACTATGGAGCACATATAAAGGTTTCTGGGACTATTTCTGTTAAAATATAATTAAGTATAAAAGAAAATGAAAATCTTCACTCACTCACTGATAGTCTTAGAGAGTAGCCTTTCATGGACAACCATGTCTAGTCACCAAGGCTGGCTGGGTCCCTGGCAGGAGCCAGCTCTACTGGCAAGGCCTGGTAGTCCCGGCATAAGAGGCCAATGTCACAGGCCCTCATGCCCACCAGGGATGGTGCACGGCCTCACCAGAGCGAAAGCCTCACAGCTCAAGTACGACCCGGACAACCAAACAGTCCAGAGGTCTGCACACAGCTTTAAGATCCTGCCAAATGAGGGGCGTTTGGGTCCAGAGAAAGAAATAGGGATAGATTAGCCTGGAGAAGGGAAGACTAAGGAAGAACATTATAATAATCTTAAAATAGGCAGCTTGGTAGGGTAGAAAAGCACTGGCTTTGGAGTCAGATAGACCTGGACTCTATTCTTGGTACTAGCTGGGTGAATTTGGCAAAGTCACTGAGTATCTCAGAGTCTCAGCTTCTTCATCTACAAGACACGGGGAGAATAACACATAATTCATTGAGGGTTAAATGAAATGTATGAAAAGTGCTGAACACAGTGCTTGGATAATGGCCAGCATTTTTTCTTTGTAAATTACTGAGAGTTTATTCTAAGCCAGGCACTATGCTAGGTGCTTTACATTCATTGGCTCCTTCAATCCTCAAAGGCACTGGGAGGTTAAGCAAATTGCCCACGACACAGCACTAGCAGGGCAGAATCTGAACCCCTGCACTCTGGCTCCCAGGCCCATGCTCTGAACCGCCACGCACTACAGAGACTACTTTTCTATGCTTGGTACCGCTCATCCTCCACCCTGTGGAGCAGAAGCTATACCAAGGCCCAGGGAGACCACACGTGGAACATCTTTCCAACATTGTGAGCTGTGCAGACCGTCCCCACCCCTGGGGAGAGTGTGCAGGACCCAGCTCAGGGCGACAGGCTGTACCACGTAGCCTGAAGGCCTCTTTGACTCCTCGTGTACTCGACCTTAAAAAGTACAGTAGTCTCCCCTTATCCATGGTTTTGCTTTCCAGGGTTACCTGTGGTCAACCACTGTCCAAAAATATCAACTGGAAAATTCTAGAAGTAAACAATTCATAACTTTTTAAATTATGCAGCATTCTGAGTAGTATGATGAAACCTTGCAATATCCCACCCGGGACACAAATCATCCCTTAGTCCAGTGTGTCCGGGCTGTATACTCTACCTGCCCATTCGTCACTTAGTAGCTGCCTTGCTTATCAGATCAAGAAAACACAGTGTATATAGGGTTCAGTACTATACACGGTTTCAGGCCTCCACCAGGGGTCTTGGAATGTATTCCCCTGATGATCAGGGAAAACTACTGCAATGTGTGAGCAATCTGTAGAAATCCAACACATTTCCCTGCCTTTCTTGCTGACGTAGCAACGAATCTGTTCCCTTGGGCTCTGAGAAGACAGGCCAAGCCAGTCATGAGCGTTACCTCCTTGGCTTAAAGGTCTTGGGTCCCAGGGATGAGGGACTCACACTCCCAGGTGTGCCTGGCTGTGTTAACCCTTCCAGGCCTAGGTCACTTCTCACTCCCAAAGGGGTGGGCCGAGAATCTCACTTCTTAGGCTTCCTCCAGCCAGCAGTCACCAGGTTGGGGAGCTGCTGGTCCCACTCGGTGTGATCCTGGGCCGGGTAGAAGCTGGCTAGGAAGGGGAGCAGGAAGGAGGAGAAAGAAAAGTGGGCCCAAGTCCTGCCCATGTCAGCCTGTACTAGCAGGTGTGTTAGGTCAGCTCAGGTACACAGGCCTACCTTGACTGCCCCAGCTGCCTTTAAGTTGATGCATATGCTTCTAAGGGCCAACGAGCTGGTGGGAAAGGTGAAAAAGGAAAATAGGGTCGCCTATGAGTCAGAGCCCGGGCCTGCTGCCACAGATCAGGGCCGTCCTGCGGAGCTCGAGGGCATCAGGCACACCGTGTTCTCTGTGAGGGGTGCTTCCTGACACTGGGCAACCCCACCAGTCTACTCAGAAACTACGCTGTAACTAAAATTGCTGCTTTGGTGAGGAGCCTACTTCCTGGCTGACCTGTCTCTCACAGCTGACGCACAAAGTTCACACTGACCAAGTGCTTGGCTGGACAGGAGAAGAGTGCTCTTCCAGTGCCAAGTGGTGGCAACACCGTCCATGCTCCCTGGAGCAGGGACTGCCTGGCCGGGCTCTGGTCCTGCCTAGCCCACACATACGGAGCTGCGGCAATACTCTGAGCTCTAGAAACACAAGGCCTTGGGAAAGTACAACAGTAAGAGAACTGTGATCATTTCCAGGCACTTGTTCTACATTTCAAACCCACCTTCAGTGCATCTATCACTTTAGTTTTACCTTCTCTTATCCTCTCTGGTCATGAAAGCAAGGAGCCTGTTAGCAGTGCAAATCAGTACTTTTTTCCTCTCTTCCCTTCTGCACAGGTCCATGCAGAAGGGAACTTTTACCAACACCAGATCACTTGGAGAAGCGCTCAGTAGGAGTTGCCATGCCTCTCTCCAACTCCCAAGCCCTTCCTAGTCCAGGAGGAAGGAGAATGGGGCGAATCTGATTGGGAAGAGGCTGCCATCCTCTCAGGCAGGCCCACATCCTGGTGTGTGGGATTCCTTGGCCTTAAAAATGGATGAACAGGGTTGGGTGCAAAGCCTCCTTTCTAAGAGCAGGTTTGGAGGACTGCTTTCTGGTCCTCTCTTCTATCTGAGGCTATGTTTGTGAGGCAGCCTTTGGTTCTCCACATAGCTGGCTGGAATAACTGTCCTATCCTGCAAACCGTCTTTCCCTAAAAGACTCCAAACCTGGATTTGGGGAAAGACAGTGGGAAGGCCAAATTTAGACATGAGTTCAAGCAGCATTCTCCAAACCAGGTAACAGATTGGGGACTAGATAATGTTGGGAGTTATTAGGCAGCCCTTAATAAAGCTTTGATCTTCATTTGATGTTTTGGGTATGTTTATGATTGATCAAAACTTACAGGAGAAGAGGATATAACTGGCCTAAACTTCTAGCATAAAATTTTGAGGTTCTTTTAAAATAGAAATCACTTGACATTCCCTTATTTCCCCAAACCACTAAAATTTAGTTTCTGCCTATAATACAATAACTATCAATAGGCAAGTTTCAAACGATGGAAAAATAATACATTATATGTAAGGGAAGTTACTAGACTTGCAGTTTAAAACTGAGAGGGTAGAAATTAATTTTCAATTAATGAAGAAGAATATTTACTGCATTTGCTGTCCTCTCACCTTCACTATTTTCTCTTTAAAACTGTGTGATGATGCTGTTTCCTAAGATTTCCAAACGGGGCGTGTCTGCTGGCAATGTGTGCTTTAAACGCACTGAGGTTTACGTCAGGCGGCCTGCGGTTTGCAGTCTGCACAGGCGCCACATGCCTGGTGGCCCCACTGGCCCCTGGGTGTCGCTTGTACTTTGGACCTACGGACCTTCCTGACATTAGGGTGATTGTGAGGCAAAGGCAACTAACCGCTGGTGCCTGAAGGTCACCCAGGATGAGTTTTCCTTTTAAATTAGAGGATTAAAAAAAAATTAATTGGAAAAAAAAAAAGACTGAATTACACAAGTTAATGGAACAAGAGATGCTTATGTGATTAGAGATACTGCTGCTTTTACTAAAATGACACCTTACACTGAGTACTTAAAACTTAGGGAGAAAAATGGGGTGAATTTTACGGAAACAAATTTGAGTCAGTCACAGAAACGTTATGCTAAGTAAATAACACTGAGAAACACTCCAAATCCTTCTTCTAGGTAGAGCAAGTCCTTCCCCATTTCCTCTTGCCAACTCTTTTGAAATGCTTTCCACCTGGGCTCGATCCTCAGCTCTCACCTGTGGAATTGGCCCTGTCTGAAAGGGACATGGATGTGCCAACGGGCCATGGGCTGCCCGGGTGGTGGAGATGACTGCGAGCTGGAGAAGCGAGGCTGCTGGAGTGGAAATGATGGTGAGGGTTATCGAGGGAATGGATGGGATGGGCACTAATCACAGCTGCGAATGAACACAAGACAGAGAAATGCTTAACATGCTTGCACAGACACACACGCATCACAGTTTAAGAGCAAAGTCCCGCTTCCCGCCCCCCATACAATCCAACCTCTCCCTTGGCTTTTTGGTGGCAACTGGCTGGATTTGGACAATTAGCCATTGATTTCACATGTCTTAAAAAATGAACACATTCCTATGCATACGTCTATATATGTACAGAAAAAAAAAGTCTGAGGAATATACACTAAAATGTTAACAGTGATTATCTTGCAGGGAAGAATGGTCAGGATTCAAAGAGTATTTTTCTTTTGGCTTATCTGTATTTTCCAATTCTTCTATTAAAACATGGATTACATGAGTTATTAAAAATATCTATTTGAATGTATCACAAAATATAAATCCATAAGCCAACAAATAATAACTTAGGTTTCCATTATTTTTTGTTCCACTAAAAGGATAGAAAGTCCCTTCTCCTTCGAGTATACTCCTAATTCATTCTGCCTTTTTTTAAATTGCTGAATGAGGCATGTAATGGTTATTTAGGCCACATGAATGAGTGGCTGTTTAATCGATTTTTGTATCTTAAAAGGAATGCAAATGAAATTTTATTCTGACGGTCCAGTCTGGTGCTAAAAGCATGAGCTACCAGGCCAGTGGCACCATCTCCTAGTACTTCCAGTCTGGGGCTCAGCTACCTCCCATCCACATTTAAAAAAAATGGATTTTTCCTGATTTCCTCTTTCCTTTCCATGCTGGCTAAGGAGTCAATCCGCTGCATTTAGCTAAAGAATCTGAAATTTCCACACAAAGATTTCACATCCTACTTTCTAGGAAGTCAGAGATTACATACACAGCTTTCTATGAGGCTTCATTATTGATCCAGGAGATGGACAAACAAAATCAGAAGCGTGGAGTTTGGGAATAAACTTTTCTTAAGCACTCCCTTAAAGCAGTTGTAGGAACAGAACGTGTAAGGTCAAGATAACCAGCTCTAAACCCCTCCAATAGGTAAGGTTGATGAGGGACACAGGGAATCTTTTTTTACCTCTAAGCAAGGGCTTCATGAACTTCATAATACATCTAATTTGCCCTATTAAAAATGTCTTCTGTCACCAGGGATCTCTCCAGATCTTGGTGGTGCCATTCAACATTACTTTGGTGAGGAGAAATCCCAGCCAATAAAACGATGCCTTACTCTCCAGCTGTCTCCAGTCCTGGCACGTGCAAGCAGGTAGCCTGCACGACCAGCGCGGGACCTCAGAGCACTGCCACCCGTCCCCTTTTCAAGTCCTGAGGAACAAAACAGGGGCTTTCCCTCATGTGATGCTCTCAGTGCCCAGAGGCTCCGGGGTGGGGGGAGGGTCCTTGGGAGCAAAACACAAGGTAGGAAAGCTGTCTGAGGAGGGCTCTCAGAGCAGTCTGGGAGTCAGCATCTCCTCTAGGGGAAGACAGGTAGCTTTTAGCAGTGGGTGCTTCAGAATTAGCATTTTCCAGAATTCAGGCTGACGTAGGGGGAATAAACATCCCAATTTTTACATAAGGAAGTACAATTTGAAAGTGTTCTATGTATAGACTGGAAATGCCTTATAAAAGAAAAAAGTCAATTTTTTTCTTTTATAAGGCATTTCCAGTCTGTTCAGATAAATAAAAAAATAAAGCAATATGAACGTGCTTGCCTAGAATAGAGCAGGCAATCAGTCGTGATAGCTGAATCTGAACTTGATGCTTCTATGCACAGCCTTGTCCTGAAGCTCCTCCTGCCACCAGCAAGCCATTCCTGCCACCGCCCAGTCATTTGAGACCAGGGTAGGTGGACGGTGGGGGCAGGGCTTCTGCCTCGTTCCAGGGTCCAGAGCTCAGCTTGTGAAAAAGCACTGTAGACTTGTGGGTTTTAAAAAGGATATCTCAAAACCTAAAGATCATACATGTACCTGAGTTCAGACTCTTGAGTTAAAAGATTCCACTCACCCAACTGTTGAGGTACAAATTAAATAATATTCCTCACTATCAAAAAAAAAGAAAAAAAAAGGGCCGAATCAACTGGTATAACATCTTTTTTCCTTAACATATTTAAAAGTCATAAATCTAGACATAAAGATAGTCAAATTTTACAAGTTTTAAAAATAAGCCAGTTCAGGCAGAAACTGATACAAAGTTATACAAAACAAATAAGCAGCCATGCTACTGTCTTCTTATAACTCAAAAGCAACTGGAATGGATTAATTTACTCTTTCCAGGCATTTGTGGTTTTAAACCTGGGAAGCCCAGGGCACCTCTCTGAAGAGGGAGAGCACGGTCTTTACCTGCGCACTTCCACGTCCAGGCCTTTCTTTCCATCATGGGCCCCATAAGCTATTCTGTGCAGAAATTACCTATTAATGAACACGGTGTTATCTTTCAAAGCTGATTTTTATAATCTAGTGTCTTACATGTTTGTGTACAGTGAGTGGTTCGTGGGAGAGGGAGAGGGAGTGTAGACATCTGCATACTCGGAGGTTCCACCAAAAGGTGACGACGTGAGGAACTTTTCCAAGCAGGGGGTGCCAGGGTGTGCCTCTCTGTGTGTGGGCCACCCACGGCTCCTAAATCTCCGTACTTGCTGAGAGAGATGGCTGGGAGCTCCCTCACCTGGAAGCCCCACTGTGCCAGCTACTTTGAAAGGCTTCTCTACCTTGCAAACAGTGACAAGGGAGAGGACACAGTAGTTTTAAAAAAGAATTGGTTTATCCCTCTGCTTTTTGGGTTTTAATCATGATATAATATTTAACTTACATTGCATTTCAACTGTTATTAAAGGAGACTCAGTAACTTTTATGCTTATCAAAGTGAAGAATGGGTCAAATAAGGTTACAAAATGTTGCTTTAAAAATTCCACACTGTAAACCTAAAGCTACTCTAAAATACTATGGAAAGTCTACTAATAAAAAAAGAATTCCACAGGTGCCCATCAACACTGAACATGTGTCAGGAAGCCTAAGGAATACTTGTGACACCTGGCTCTCCTCAGCCCCAGTCTTGAGGGATGCTTCCCCATCTCTCCCATAGAGATGCTATGCACTTTTAGGGAGACTGGATACTTCCCGATTCCTAGGAGACTGGGGATATCGGCCTTTTAGCTTATTTACCCTAAACTTAAAGGTGCTAGTCTCAAGAATATTTACTGTAAAATATGGCAAGTGTACTTCTTCCTTCAAGGTGTCAAAGCTTTAGTAGATTATCTTTTCTGTTAGGATCGAGTGAAGTCAAAGAGATCATTCATAGTTGTTCCCCTACATGACTGGACAGATTGGCAGCACTGGGGCAGAGTGAAGCTTTTACTTACGCTGGGGTGGCTGGGAGTCAAAGGGCATCATCATTTTTGGTCTCATTCCCCGCCTTCCAGCCAGTGTAGACATGCTGTCTTCTGATTCGTGCCCTAGACATCAGACACAGAGGTCAGTTACATGCGTGTGCCCTAGGCCACTGAGCAGCCTCGATAGTGAAACATTTCTAATGCGGGATACAGAATTCACAAACATAATGGGGACAAAGCACTTCTGTAGGAAGTGCAATAAAGAGGAAGGTGATGATTAGAGCATCACAGGAGTCCCTGCTGAGAGCCAGCGTGGATGACACAACGCTGCCCACCATACTTCAGCGCCATGTCTGCAAGAACATTCAGACCAAGAACATTCTGAATACTACAATAATAACTGCAGTTCAGTGGAAGGGATAGAATGAAATGTGGGCCAGCTTGCCTCAAATGCTTGCGTATTACATTGCTAAAGCCTGATGAGAGACCTAAAAGAGATTCTAGAAGGTTGTCTCGTTTGGGAACAGAACCTCTAGAACCTCTCCTCCATAACAAGTTATTCTTCATCAAATGGACCAAACCCCATAATGCATTTCTTTAAATCTGATCTCATATAGGAGTCACCAAATTAAGGCAACCTCAGAAAATGGAAAATGATTTAAATGAAAACAGTCTTCCAACACTTAGGGAAAAATCTGCACTTAAAATAGTACCTCTGTATGAATTTCGCCTTTGATGGATATTGCCGTCCATGGAATTGTCAACCGGTGTGATATCTTGAGAGTTGCGAGGAATGGGCGTGTCGGTCATGATGGGGTTTGGGTCTGGAGACTTATCAATTGGCTTCAACTCTAGTCTCTCATGATGGATCCAGAGGTCTGGGGGTTTAACATCTTTGGAATTCCCTTTGTACTTGTGAGAGCCATTCACTGATTTGCAGGCAGCTCGTTTCCTAGGCACAGAATTAATAAGAGCTTTTTTCAAGTAACTTTTGAATATATTTGTCAAAAGGCTTCAGTGATTAAAACTGCCTTTCTGAGAGATGTTTCAAACAAGGGCAAAAACTAAAAAATCAAAAAAAGCCAAAAAACTAAAAAAAAACCCCAACCAAACCAACAGAAAAATCAAACCAAAAAACCTCCAAAAAGCAAAAGACAGAGGCAAAAAGTTTACTTCTGGAAAGAGTAAATGTATCTCCACTCTGTCCACACATATTTAGAAATACTTACCATACTTGAATATTGCCTTGTGACTATTTTTTGGGTGTTAAGAAATTAAGACAGCTTTTTTTTTGTGAGACAGGGTCTCGTTTTGTCACCCAGGCTGGAGTGCAGTGGTGCAATCATAGCTCACTGCAGCCTCCAACTCTTGGGCTGAAGAGATCCTCCCGCCTCAGCCTTCCTGAGTGGCTGGGACTATAGGTATGTGCTGCCACATCTGGCGAAACTTTTAATTTTTTGTAAAGATGGAGGTCTCTCTCTGTTCCCTAGGCTGGTCTCAAATTCCTGGCCCATTTTTTAATCAAGTAATCTCTAAAGAAGTTTTCTCTACAAGTTTCTGATCAGTAGAGAAATGACATTAAGTAGAAACGTAACAATAGAGTAGAGGAGTCTATGGCTTATAAAGAGGGGGGCAACAACTTTTTAGGCAGCCACACTAGGACCACCAACTGAGTAGACAGAGATAATAACGGGGACCACAGTGTCTACCCTCCGCGCTTTGGCCGCTCCACTCACTCACCCCTTCAATAATCACACATTAGGGACCGAGTAGATGCCAGACCCTGTGTTAGACTGCTGTACCCTCAGAACTTTTGGTCAAGCGAGAAACACAGATATTGAGCTATCATTTTAAAATGCTCTGAGCTTAAAGAAATGCGAAGGGAGAAACATGGGAGTGGCTGGAATGCAGACAGTAAACGAAGCATGGCAGTAGACGAGATCACCTGGGGAGAGCACAGAAGGAGAAGAGAACACGTCCGAGTCCAGGCCCAGGCCCGAGGAGTGTGTCTGCTGGCTGAGTGGGTAGGAGGGGCTACGAAGAAGAACATGCTGTCATGCAATACCAGAGAAGAGACTGTTTCCAGAAGGAAGGGACAGGTGACTGTGTTAAATGTTGTTGAGAGACCAAGTAAGATGAGGTCTGAAAAATGTTCTTTGGCTTTAGCAATATGGAGGCCATGGGTGACCTCAGCAAAAGCAATTTTGGTGAAGTGGGAGGGGCAGAATGAAGAATAGAAAGGACTAAAGTATGAGCAGTCAGTGAATGGGCAGTGAGTCTAAAAAAGCATTCAAGGAATTTTGTGGTGAAGGAAAAGGCAGAGGAGGTTTGTACGCAGCTGGTGGTAACCCAGGACCGTGTAGTAGAGGGAGGGTTATAATTATAATTATTTCTTAAGATGGGAGAAGAAGTGTGAGCACATGTAAACACTGAAGGGACAGAGCCAACAGCAAGTCAGAGGTCAGCTATGCTGGAGAGAGGGGTAAGAGCCGGTATAGAGTCTTAGACAGATGTGAGACAAGAGATCAGGGCTTAACGGAAGACCTGGATTCACAGGAGGAGTACACTTAGGAAGGAGGAGGAAACAATTATTACCAACGTAGAAAGGTGTCAGATTTGACCGTGGTATGCCGACAGCTTCCACTTGCTCTGTGAAGAAGCCCAGGTGAGCTGTTGAGAGTGAGGGGCTATCGGGGGATGTGCTGAGATCCAGTGAGGGGTTACAGTCTCTAAATGCTTTGTCAACTTTGGATCGGCTACCATATCTAATTGGTAAGTTGGTTATCAAAGATCCTTTCCTGTTCATTAAAGTAATCCCTGCTGCCCCCACCTCTACACTTGGTAGCACTTCTTTAAATATATTCTCAACTTAGACCTAGAATAAGAGGCCTATGGTCTTCTTCTCCTCAGCTGGCATCGCGCCGGGACGCAGCCCGTGAAAACAGCCAGACTCCCGTGCACCTGGCTCGCTGTGTGCACACGCAGACAGGCTCCTGAGGAGTGACCAGCGATGCTGGACAGTTCCCGCTCTCCTCTCCACATCTCTTCTCTCCTTGGCTCTGTAACTCCTCGCTGGGTTTGGCCAACGGTAGGCACTGGCAACAGACGGAGGGTGGGAGGATTCTTCTGCCCTCTCTGCCAGGCTAGAGGCTGGCAATGGCCACATGCCTCTAGTGCCTGCCACGTTCCTGGCAGGAAGCCCTTGCTTACTGCTTCAGATCTCTGAAAACAGCTCTCTCCTCTTGCCCCTTCAGGCCTGAGGGTAACAGCGACTTATCACTGCTGCTGGCCCTTGAACATCCCTGCCTCGTTTCCTGTAACCCCACCTATGACTTTGTAAATGGTCCCTTTTGGAACCCTTTTGAAGTGTGCCACCTCTTTCCCGCCAGGACCATGACTCATACACATTTATAAGAGGAACTATTTCCCATTTCCTTTTACAATATTTAAAATTGCTTTCCATGTATTTTTTATGTCTTAACTCTGTGTACCACTCTAAAAGAAAAGATACCAAAAATCTCCGAGCTGCACATTTGGGGTCCTTACTTTTTCTGGTGAGAGGTGGTGCGCCGGGTGCAAAAGACAGCGATGATCACGACCACCACGATGGTGATGACGCCAACGGAAACAATGATGACCAGCAGCATATTACTGTCTACAGAGGTGGGGCTGCCGTGAGGGCTGTTACTGCCTGCAGAGGGAAAAACGGTACATCTGTTAGTGTTTGAGAATTTAAAAAATGCATATAATCAGGCTATCGAACCATTCCAAGATACTTCATGTGAACTTCGTTCTAACACTCATCACCGTGCCTTGTATGAAAGCTCCCCATGAACACAGCTCTCTCCAGATCGGGAGCTCCTGCAGAGCTGAGAGCCTGTCCTACGCATGGTGCTCAGCACAGAGCCCTGCTCGAAGATGGTGTTCAGGAAAAGCTTCTCAAATTGTACTGAACATTCAAGAGCTTTCAAGGTTCAGATATACTCGGACAAATAAAAGGTCTTGTGCAGCTGGTGTCTTATGTGATACATAAACTCACCTTGTAAAACACCATTTGTACATGGTTTAGTTTTCTGGCTTTCAAAACCATTTTTAAAATGTACATTCATACAAATCAAAAGTTTTCCACAGCACACAAATGTCTAAGATTACAAAAAATTGCTTGAAAAATAAAGTGCCTCTGTTTTCACAAATATACAACTGAAGCAGAGTTATTTCTCTTATTTGACTTCAGGGAAACGTAGGTGTGTACGTATGCATTAATGTGACAAATAATTACTGAGTGGTTACAATGCGCCAGTCACTAAGGATGCCAAGGTGACCAGGAAGAGGTGAGTGTGGGGGTAGGGCTGGGGCAAACAATAACTGAGTAAGAAACTGGTAATTAATAATGGCTGTTATGGGAAAAACAAAATGAGGGATATGATACAGAGTGACTGGGTGGCTAATGGAGATTGAGTGGTTAGAAAACGCTTCTCTGAGAAGATGGCATTTGAGCTGAGATTTGAATGACAAGAAAGATCCCATAGTACAAAGCCCCGAGGGAGGAACACTCCAGAGGAAGAATGGCCAGGAGAAGGACTGGAAGGCAGGAACGACCCTTCTCAAGGAAGGGGAAGGCAGCCAGTGTTGCTTCAGCACAGAGATGCAAGTTAGAAGAAGAAAGTGAAGAGAAAAAAGAGATGAGGCTGGAGAGATGACCAGAGGCCAAATCATTTAGGATCCTGAAGAAATTCAGATTTTTCTCCTCCTTCCTACTATTATTATTTTGCCATTGTTTAAAGGACGAGGTCTAGCATTTTTATCAAGGCCTTTTGTAATCTAGCTACTAGGTCTTGCTGTCTTGCATTTCTTGAAACATATTTCTATGCTTCCTACCTCATCGTTTAAGTTACACATGCTCATATTATAAAATGTGGCAAAGCCCACCACACAGATCTAACCGCCACAGATAGCTGCTGTCTCTCCTTTTAATTACTCTCTCTCTTACCTTTCTAATAATCAGAGCTGTACAAAGACGTACAGCCAAGCAATGCATCTTTAGTCATTAGAAGTACTTGTTATAAGACGAGGCAGCCTTCCGCGCCATGGAAGAAATTCCTACCATGAAGGTATGGCCTGGGACCTGTGTTTTTAAAAAACCTCCTAAAGTGATTCTCAGATATAACCTGGCTTATAAATTTATGATCTAATCCAAACACATACGCATGGTGGGAAACCCTTCCACAATAGTAGCTGACCCTCCAACTTTGAGTCCATGATTTTATCTTTTAGGCTACATTTAAGCATAGTCCTAGATCTGGGGCTGATTTAGAAGGGTTTAAGAGCTTGTTCTACTACATTTGGCTCAATCATTTTTATCCTCCATTTATGAGAAAAAGGTAAGCAGACAGACAACTTCAACTGTACATACTGACCTTCAATAAAACAGCATTTTTATATTAGGGAAAGACTATGGTACCAGGGCCAATAAAACTGACCATATATTCATGGTAGAGTAGGACTTTACCTAATGCCGTCATTAACTGCCGTGCTGAACTCCGGCTCAGGCACTTTGCAGGGCAGGCACTGCAAAGCAGAGGCTGGGCACTGAAGAGTGGGAGGCGAGCAGAGGTGGTGGCGGTTCTTCCCTGCACCCAACAATGGTGGATTCTCATTTACCTATTTGACCCCTAACATTCGAACTGCACAAAAGCCTCCTTCTGAGACAGAGCAAGAGCAAGCTGCTGAAGAACACTCGCACCAGGACGATGCTACGTGCCGTTCCTTTCTCTCTCCTGAACTACTGCAACAGCGTCTTAACAAAGGGGTTAAGACTTCATACTCTTAGCCTCGACCTGATCCTTTACTGTTATCAGAGAAATAACAGAGAATCACCAAATGGAAGTCATAGTGTTCTAGTAGTGTCAGATATTTACATGTGTTGTTTATAGGGTAAAGCTCAAATTTCTTAGCATTGGTATTTAAGCTTTTGACGGGCTGGTTCTAACCTACATTTTCAACTCAATCTCCATCCCGTCTCTAGGCAGTGTGAGCCCTGGAGGGTGTTTTACATTGCTATGCCTTTGCACATGCTTCCTGCAATGTCCAGCCCCTTCCTTCCTTGACATTTAGCAATCTTCCGTGCATCCGTTAAGACCTAGGTTAGATACCACTTCTTCTATGAAACTTTATCTTTTCTCTATCAGGTAGTTTGTTACTCCTCTTACTCCCATAGCCTGTCACATAGAACTTGAACCTTTAAAAATAC
>NW_012139969.1:2269672-2273081 GCF_000956105.1 Propithecus coquereli
AAGACAGAGGCAAAAAGTTTACTTCTGGAAAGAGTAAATGTATCTCCACTCTGTCCACACATATTTAGAAATACTTACCATACTTGAATATTGCCTTGTGACTATTTTTTGGGTGTTAAGAAATTAAGACAGCTTTTTTTTTCTGAGACAGGGTCTCGTTTTGTCATCCAGGCTGGAGTGCAGTGGTGCAATCATAGCTCACTGCAGCCTCCAACTCTTGGGCTGAAGAGATCCTCCCGCCTCAGCCTTCCTGAGTGGCTGGGACTATAGGTATGTGCTGCCACATCTGGCGAAACTTTTAATTTTTTGTAAAGATGGAGGTCTCTCTCTGTTCCCTAGGCTGGTCTCAAATTCCTGGCCCATTTTTTAATCAAGTAATCTCTAAAGAAGTTTTCTCTACAAGTTTCTGATCAGTAGAGAAATGACATTAAGTAGAAACGTAACAATAGAGTAGAGGAGTCTATGGCTTATAAAGAGGGGGGCAACAACTTTTTAGGCAGGCACACTAGGACCACCAACTGAGTAGACAGAGATAATAACGGGGACCACAGTGTCTACCCTCCGCGCTTTGGCCGCTCCACTCACTCACCCCTTCAATAATCACACATTAGGGACCGAGTAGATGCCAGACCCTGTGTTAGACTGCTGTACCCTCAGAACTTTTGGTCAAGCGAGAAACACAGATATTGAGCTATCATTTTAAAATGCTCTGAGCTTAAAGAAATGCGAAGGGAGAAACATGGGAGTGGCTGGAATGCAGACAGTAAACGAAGCACGGCAGTAGACGAGATCACCTGGGGAGAGCACAGAAGGAGAAGAGAACACGTCCGAGTCCAGGCCCAGGCCCGAGGAGTGTGTCTGCTGGCTGAGTGGGTAGGAGGGGCTACGAAGAAGAACATGCTGTCATGCAATACCAGAGAAGAGACTGTTTCCAGAAGGAAGGGACAGGTGACTGTGTTAAATGTTGCTGAGAGACCAAGTAAGATGAGGTCTGAAAAATGTTCTTTGGCTTTAGCAATATGGAGGCCATGGGTGACCTCAGCAAAAGCAATTTTGGTGAAGTGGGAGGGGCAGAATGAAGAATAGAAAGGACTAAAGTATGAGCAGTCAGTGAATGGGCAGTGAGTCTAAAAAAGCATTCAAGGAATTTTGTGGTGAAGGAAAAGGCAGAGGAGGTTTGTACGCAGCTGGTGGTAACCCAGGACCGTGTAGTAGAGGGAGGGTTATAATTATAATTATTTCTTAAGATGGGAGAAGAAGTGTGAGCACATGTAAACACTGAAGGGACAGAGCCAACAGCAAGTCAGAGGTCAGCTATGCTGGAGAGAGGGGTAAGAGCCGGTATAGAGTCTTAGACAGATGTGAGACAAGAGATCAGGGCTTAACGGAAGACCTGGATTCACAGGAGGAGTACACTTAGGAAGGAGGAGGAAACAATTATTACCAACGTAGAAAGGTGTCAGATTTGACCGTGGTATGCCGACAGCTTCCACTTGCTCTGTGAAGAAGCCCAGGTGAGCTGTTGAGAGTGAGGGGCTATCGGGGGATGTGCTGAGATCCAGTGAGGGGTTACAGTCTCTAAATGCTTTGTCAACTTTGGATCGGCTACCATATCTAATTGGTAAGTTGGTTATCAAAGATCCTTTCCTGTTCATTAAAGTAATCCCTGCTGCCCCCACCTCTACACTTGGTAGCACTTCTTTAAATATATTCTCAACTTAGACCTAGAATAAGAGGCCTATGGTCTTCTTCCCCTCAGCTGGCATCGCGCCGGGACGCAGCCCGTGAAAACAGCCAGACTCCCGTGCACCTGGCTCGCTGTGTGCACACGCAGACAGGCTCCTGAGGAGTGACCAGCGATGCTGGACAGTTCCCGCTCTCCTCTCCACATCTCTTCTCTCCTTGGCTCTGTAACTCCTCGCTGGGTTTGGCCAACGGTAGGCACTGGCAACAGACGGAGGGTGGGAGGATTCTTCTGCCCTCTCTGCCAGGCTAGAGGCTGGCAATGGCCACATGCCTCTAGTGCCTGCCACGTTCCTGGCAGGAAGCCCTTGCTTACTGCTTCAGATCTCTGAAAACAGCTCTCTCCTCTTGCCCCTTCAGGCCTGAGGGTAACAGCGACTTATCACTGCTGCTGGCCCTTGAACATCCCTGCCTCGTTTCCTGCAACCCCACCTATGACTTTGTAAATGGTCCCTTTTGGAACCCTTTTGAAGTGTGCCACCTCTTTCCCGCCAGGACCATGACTCATACACATTTATAAGAGGAACTATTTCCCATTTCCTTTTACAATATTTAAAATTGCTTTCCATGTATTTTTTATGTCTTAACTCTGTGTACCACTCCAAATACAGAAGACACACAGAAATAAAAGAAAAGATACCAAAAATCTCCGAGCTGCACATTTGGGGTCCTTACTTTTTCTGGTGAGAGGTGGTGCGCCGGGTGCAAAAGACAGCGATGATCACGACCACCACGATGGTGATGACGCCAACGGAAACAATGATGACCAGCAGCATATTACTGTCTACAGAGGTGGGGCTGCCGTGAGGGCTGTTACTGCCTGCAGAGGGAAAAACGGTACATCTGTTAGTGTTTGAGAATTTAAAAAATGCATATAATCAGGCTATCGAACCATTCCAAGATACTTCATGTGAACTTCGTTCTAACACTCATCACCGTGCCTTGTATGAAAGCTCCCCATGAACACAGCTCTCTCCAGATCGGGAGCTCCTGCAGAGCTGAGAGCCTGTCCTACGCACGGTGCTCAGCACAGAGCCCTGCTCGAAGATGGTGTTCAGGAAAAGCTTCTCAAATTGTACTGAACATTCAAGAGCTTTCAAGGTTCAGATATACTCGGACAAATAAAAGGTCTTGTGCAGCTGGTGTCTTATGTGATACATAAACTCACCTTGTAAAACACCATTTGTAAATCGTTTAGTTTTCTGGCTTTCAAAACCATTTTTAAAATGTACATTCATACAAATCAAAAGTTTTCCACAGCACACAAATGTCTAAGATTACAAAAAATTGCTTGAAAAATAAAGTGCCTCTGTTTTCACAAATATACAACTGAAGCAGAGTTATTTCTCTTATTTGACTTCAGGGAAACGTAGGTGTGTACGTATGCATTAATGTGACAAATAATTACTGAGTGGTTACAATGCGCCAGTCACTAAGGATGCCAAGGTGACCAGGAA
The DNA here is from genome assembly GCF_000956105.1 of Propithecus coquereli. Classification (NCBI taxonomy): domain Eukaryota; kingdom Metazoa; phylum Chordata; class Mammalia; order Primates; family Indriidae; genus Propithecus; species Propithecus coquereli. Next base: position 2,272,873 of record NW_012139969.1, read on the forward strand.
GAGGTGAGTGTGGGGGTAGGGCTGGGGCAAACAATAACTGAGTAAGAAACTGGTAATTAATAATGGCTGTTATGGGAAAAACAAAATGAGGGATATGATACAGAGTGACTGGGTGGCTAATGGAGATTGAGTGGTTAGAAAACGCTTCTCTGAGAAGATGGCATTTGAGCTGAGATTTGAATGACAAGAAAGATCCCATCGTACAAAGC
>NW_012139969.1:2275309-2287169 GCF_000956105.1 Propithecus coquereli
AAAAAAAAAAAAAAAAAAAAAAAATTTCCTGAAGTTTGCAAGTTTGTCTGGTTCTTCTAAGAATGGGCTGATTTCACTGAAGTCTGAACGGTACCATTTTTTATTTAAATAGACAGCTAGAGATTAACAGATCATTTCATTCCCACAATTAGACTATGAGTTACTAGAGGAAAGGACTTTCCCTTCCATATATGGAGACAGTAAAGGTCATTTCTAGGAACTACTTTTGTGAGCATTTTGCCACTATGAATTCCCACATCTGGTATATGACCTCCTGGTTTTTAGGCTCCATGTGACAGTGGAAAAAGCACAGTCATAAGTCAAAAGCCCTGGTCTTGGTCCTACGACTGTTGCAATTATTGGGTGGTCCCAGGCATATTATTTTCCCACTCGGTTTCTTAATGTGTAATAGTGAATGGGAATAATGGTCTCTATCCTCCCTGCTTCACAGGGTTATGAGAATCAAATGTGATTTCATGTGTGAAAGTAATTACATATGGCGAAGTTCTGTACAGAGGGAGGTATCATCATTAAATTAGACAGTACCAGCTCTTGGGTTGGAGGAGAGCAGAAGAATTTTCTAGAATTCCTAAACTAAAAAGCACTGCAGCAAGTAGTAGTAGTAAAGAGAATTTAATGATTCTGAAGCAGTTCTTTGGCTTGTTCTGGGTGATGGCTAATCCCACTAGAAGGTTTTGGAAGCAAAATTCTTTTTTTATTCTTTTTCTGAGAAAGGGTCTTCCTTTCTTACCCAGGCTAGAGTGCAGTGGCGTCATCATAGCTCACTGCAACCTCAAATTTGTGGGCTCAAGCAATCCTCCTGCCTCCGCCACCCGAGTAGCTGGGACTGCAGGCGCACAACACCACGCCCAACTAATTTTTCTATTTTTTGTAGAGATAGGGTCTTGGTATTGCCCAGGCTGGTCTTGAACTCTTGGCCTCAAGTGATCTTCCTGCCTCGGCCTCCCAAAATGCTGTGATTATAGGTGTGAGCTACTGTGCCTGGCCTTCTGAAAGTGAAATTCTAATTCTTTTCTAGAGGCAGTACGCAACAGGAAGAATCATTTGTTTAGGAATTAATCTTAAGTTGGATATGTGGGGAAACAATTTTATTTATGGATCTTATAATGAACAAGCTTATAGTAATTTAGCAAACATTTGCCAGAAAACACCTAACACTAGATCTATTAAATAAAAGGAAATAGGTTAACATACTACAACCCACCACATACAAGTTACAAAAGACATTTCAAGATTTTAAGGTAAACTGCTTCATGTCCACAGTAGGCCAAAAATGCCATAGAAAGGGCTTTACCACTCATTGGAGGTTTGTAGTCAGATCCTAGGTCTGGCAGCCGGCTTCCTTTTCCTGCAGATCCCGAGGCTGAAGGAGAAGAAATCATGTCAGTGATGACCCAGCACACTGGTGTGATAGTCCACAGCTAGTGAGTGTTTTCTACAAAAAAATATTTTTAATCTATTCTATCCATGAGAAATGAAGTAGCACATAAATCACGGGAAACTATAGTCTATGCGAGCAAAGTGAACTAAGGCATAGCTTTTTGTGCAATGAGGCATCTGAAAGGCTGACACCCCTATTCCATGGCTGTGACCAGACTGTCACTCTGCTGTTCAGAAGGTGGGAACACACCCATTTCTTTAGCCTAGGAAACAGCTCCCGAAGGACTGCTCAGAGGACTTATGGAAAAGAAACCAAGAGGACTAATTAGGTCAATGTTGACATTAAAAAACTGTACTCTTCCAAGGGACCCCACTATGTTAATGTGGCCTAGCAGGTATAAATGTTGCTTGGATTCTTAAATTATAAAGTTGCCCTTACAAATATAAAGTTACCCTTAGTGGGAGCAGGAAGAAAAACAGAAGTTCAAATTGAGTTCTCAGTTTCTGCTCAATCACCTACACATCCAAAGACAGAAAAACCAGTCTTCCCTCTCTTTGCTCACAAAGGACACTGTCTCCTAATCCGTCATCATGGAACATACTAAGTGAGGCTGCTGACTTCAGGCTTGGGGCCGCTCCAGAGGCGGGCGTCAGAAAGCTCAAATATCTGTGTTTTAAAAGTTCATATTCTTGGTCTTGAACTTTGCTCTTCACATTTATAGGAGAAGTTGCTTGGGTAAAGCAAATACAAGGAGCCCTTCCCAATAAAGCAAAGGTAGCAATGCAAGGCTTGTACCCAGAAGGCAGTATTATACTTCTCCTGAAAAAAGGTTTGAAAGAATAGTAAAGGAAAAGCTGTTCTGTATAGTTAATGTAACATGGTGCTTAACAGACTATCTACATTTGAGTACTGGTTCCATCATATATACCTGTTTGACTTTGGTCAAATTACTTAACTATTCTTTTTGGGCCTGTTTTCTCATTGTAAGACAGGGATAATAATGGTATCTACTGCACAAAGCTGTTGTGAGGATTAAATGGAAATTTAATAACATAAAATATTTTGATTACTGTCTGATGCACAGTAAATATTCAATAAATATTAACTACTACTATTACAAGCATACTAAATCTTCAGGGAAGAATACAGTCTTCCCCTTTACAAAGGCAGAGAGCGTGAAGCTTCAGAAAACACTTATAAATGAGAGTTATTTCTACACATAAAACTTAACTAGAAATGCATAAACTAGATGTTTCTCTGCAAAACACTGGGGCTAACGTCAAGTGCTTCTATAAATTATCAGACTTTGAGGAAATGAAAGAAAATAACATCTGAAGTTTTCTGTATGTAGTTCATTGAATAGAATAAAACTAGAGACTAAAACAATGTTTGCTGTTTCCAGAAGCTGAAAATCTCCCAAAGAGAGTAACAAAAATTCTTAGGTATCCAAAAGAGCATATTCTAGAATTTACTCATAGACCCTGTCCCTCAGCCATAGTCCAACTTACTACTTTACCCCCGTCACACGCACGCCGAGGCTCCTGCTGGCTTTCATATGCTTTTCGCTGTGACAAAGCCTAGCTGCTGGAGACGGCTTAGCAGTGTGCGGCTTTCCACAGGTGCCCTCAGTTACCACGCAGCTCCACTTAAGCCAAGCTATGCAGAGCATCATAGTGTGTAAATAATTGCCAAAGAACACACTTTGCCAATTAACTGGTTGGTTTTTATTCCTATATTTCCCAGTATTTTTCTTGTAAATTTAAACTATGAATAAGAAATTTCAAGAATGAATCTAGCATCAAAAATACTAATGGGTAAAGAATTTTATATACTAGACATATGGTGCAGCTAGGAATTATACTCCGGCTATTGAATAAAGTGTGAAAACAGTGAGCACATGTATATCTTGTGCATATACATTACGGGTATTTTTATATTCTCACGCTTCCACACACACTAGAAAGTATGTTTGCAGTTTCTCTAATGTACAACATTGAATGCAAACACATTTCCAAAGTGTTTTGAAAAACTTGATACCTCAAGTTCTGACTCTTCCTTGCATTTACCCAAGATCTAAAGACTTTGTATTGCTAATAACTACTCTTAAACCACAAGAACAATCATTACATTTACTTTTAGTGTTCTTTTTCAGTATGGAAAACAGATACCAGTTTTAGCTGACTTCCCAGAAATGAAAATCACAAAGTATAGCTACCCCTCCACCATGGCACTCACAGTGAAAAGACTGCTGACAGATGATTCAAGAACGGTGATATCGAGGCCCGTGCTTCCTAAGTTTCCATTTTAAATAGTTTCTATCCTCTTTAAAAATGATCAGATATATTTAAGGGATGATGGAAAAATAGTTCTGAATTAAGCTTATTTCAACGGCATAAACAAAGCACTAATTTGGTCACAGATAATCACACAATTTAGTAGGGTAAATCTGTAGGTTCTTTGTTGGAAGATGAAAAAAGGATATTAACTGAATTCGATCACAGCATTTCATTTGGAGACACTAACAAAATGCTAGATGCTATAAATATGGAAAATTGGTAGGCTTAGTCTCATCATGACTCAAATGCCTACTGTAGTTACAGAACTTCAGCATCCTTAGCACAAAGGAGAATCTGACCCACACTTAAGGCCGGTCTCCTACAGCTACAGGACCCAGTCAGTTTTCTTCTGCCAGTCTATTTAGCTCCTTAGTAAATTCCCCAACTTTTCAGATACCCCAAGTGCTACAAACATGGACTCAACTCCACTTTGGCCAGTAAGTATGTGGCTTTTTACACATGGTACTAATTTTCAGAAAAAAACCCAAAAAAACAAAGAAACCCCCAAACAAATGAAAACAAAACCAAAAGCTAATAATAGGTCACAAAGGAGAGGACAGGAAAGAGAGGCCATCTACTTATTTACCTTGATCATTAGGCATTTTATCAGAGGAGTCCGCTAACAGGCCAAGCACAGGGGAAGAAAAAACAAGAGCAAGGATCACAAGCTTTGAAGACCGGACAGGCAGAACTTTCAAAGGAAAAAAAAAAAAAAAAAAAACCCCCACAAACTTCCAAACAAATTGAGTCTTGTTTTTAGTACTAACAGAAAATAAATTCATGCAGGGTTTGTGTATTTCCTTAGACTCAGTTCCCAACTAAATTTTATTAGCCTAAGCTCACTTGGTTCAATGCTTTATCTTCATTTCCTTATCTAGAGTTTTGTTTAAAAGGCCCCTTTCAGTCTTTCTCTCTACAAAGGTCCACGAGGAAGCCTTTCAGGTCAGAGCCTGCATGCGCTGAAAGAGAACCATCCATCGCGATAACACACTACTTCTCTATGGGAACCAAAAGAATCACATCTGATCTAACTGGTAAAAACTTTTAGATCACTGCAATTCATCTGCCCCGAACGTCCTGGCACAAGAGCTCTCTTGTGTGTGAGAGGGTTAGGCCAGTTACCTAGGAAGCACTGATTTCTTCATGCTGTGGCTCACAAGCTCGTCACTCAGACTTCGTACACTACCCTTCTCATGTACGACATACGCTCAAGCGACACGTGTAAGCACAGCCCCACTAAAGAGACGCGAAATAAAACCCTCGGCTTGGGGAGCGTTACCTTTAGGTGTTCTGAACTGGACAGCCTCAGACATGGGCCCCATGCCCTTTGAGTTCCGGGCTTGGATTTTGAAGTAGTACGGTGTATCAAGCGTTAGCTCTTGGATCTGGTGAGTCAGCCTATTTCCCACGACAGGCTCAATAACCCAGTCGTGTATCTCCGCGTTCACATCCGTACTGTAATATATGATGTAACCTGTCCAGGGGAGTTAATGGGAAGAGAAATCTCATTCCTGCTTTTCCTTTTGCAAACAGTAAGTCAATAAATGCATACCACGTCCTATGCATATTACAGTATAATATTTGAATAATGTACCTTCAAGGTTCTACAGTTAAAATAACAGTTTTGAAAACCAATCATGGTCTGACATGCTGTTGTAGCTCTCATGAATGTGATCTCCTAGGAGAAAAACTGGTAGATGGGCAGAGCCACAGGGAACTGTCACCTGATACTTCCACCAGGGGGCACTCAATCACCATGTTGAGGCAGGAAGTGTCACAACCACAAGCCTACCTGACCTGCAGTAAAAACGCAGGCTGCGTTGTTACTGGTTTTAAAAGACAAACTAAAATGTAACCCAGGTCAAGTTCACGCTTCATTCTTTTATAGAAGGGGCAAAGTCAAAATCTAAAAAATGACATAAAGGCCAGGATTTATGGGAAGGGATTCCTATGGAAAGCTAGAAACAGGACGGCGCTAAGAAACACTTTTCCTTAGGCCACCTTATTCATACAAAGGAACCTCAGGAAGCAAACTCTGGTTTCTCAGCACACACCTACATGGAGCAGAGGCTTCAAAGGGAATACTTCACACCTACATTTTATCAGGGTTCCCTCCGTGATAAAGCTGAGTAAGGCCTGCTGTGGAAGGTTCGCCTCTGTAAGTCCAAGGAAAAAATTCCAGGTCCCTTCAAAGGCCTAAGGCCAATTCAAACTTTTAAGTCTAATTGTAAGAGCACTGAAGTAGCAGGTCTGGGGGGAAAAAGGAATTAAATGCCTAATGGGCTTTTTTCGGGGCTGTAGGGTAAAAGAATAGAATCTATATTGGGTATTAACCTGTGGAATTAGGCACAGGGTATATAACTCCAAAGCCAGTTATCTAGGCAGAGTTAAAGAAGAACAGCTTTCCTGAGGAAAATAAACATGTCCATAAAGTCCCACGATAGCCAACGGCTGTCTAGCACATCCCCTCCTCATCAGACTTGCAGTCAGAACAACCAACCAGTGACCCATTTTTATGCCACTACGGGCAAACAGCACACCCTCGCTCCAACTTCAAGGACCATCATGACTCACACCACCCCGTAAGACGATCAAGCCAGCCTCAGACTCCCACTTCTGCCAGCAGCATAGGAACCCACGTGAACGCCGCTGCCAGGCGGGAACGAGGCACGGCGAGTGCACGCTCGGAGGCACCTTACCTGTGATTTTGCCATTCGCCTCAGAGGGAGGCTGCCAATTCACAATTATGGTCCTAGGCTTTCCCTCTTTACTCACCACTGTCACATCCTTGGGTGGAGAAGTAGGAACTACAAAATAACAATACTTTCAGTCATTTCTGTCCATTTCAATTTAATTCACCACTTCCTCAACCCTTTCCACTTGTAAGGCACAATAAAGCAGTGGTCCCCAACCTTTTGGCACCAGGGACAGTTTTCATGGAAGACAATTTTTCCACAGATGGGAGGTGGGGGCGGGATGGCTTCGGCATGATCCAAGTGCATTACATTTATTGCGCATTTTATTTCTACTATTATTACATTGTAATATATAATGAAATAATTACACAACTCACCGTAGGTTGGGTACCCCTGCATACAAAAAAAAGATAAAGCCTCCTGGCTTCAAAGACCTCATAGTCTATCTATAAATAGGTCCAATAAAAAGAAGACTATGCAAAATGCCAAAGAGAAAATACCATACTATGAGGATATAGAATTGGCATCTTGGCTGGGAGTCAGGGATAGGATAATAAGGTAGGGAAACCAAATGACATTTGTATCAAGTACCTTACTAGGTAATGTACAAATTGTATCTCACTTAATATTTATCACAACCTTGAAAGGTCATTGTCATTATCCCTCCTTTATAGATCAGGACACCAAAAATGAGAGAAGTTATATAATTTGCCCAAGATGACTTCCTCCCCCTCAATTTGAATTATTTTGTTACAATATTTTAAAGAGTAAAATAGTATTCTCTCACTTATAGCTGGCTCTCCAACCAAATATGACTTTTAAAAGCCCTGTTTCCTTAAAGAATACATGATTTACAAATTGATATTTTCCTTTCTTTCTTTTTCTTCTTCTTTTTATTGAGACAGGGTCTCACTCTGTTGCCTAGGCTAGAGGCAATGGTGCCATCATAGTTCACTGCAACCTAAAGCCCTGGGCTCAAATGATCCTCCTGCATCAGCTTCCCAAGTAGCTGGAACTATAGGTGTGCACCACCACACCCAGCTAATTTTTTAAAATTTTTTGTAGAGATGGGCTCTTGCTATGTTGCTCAGGCTGGTCTTGAACTCCTGGCTTCAAGCAATCCTCCCACCTCAGCCTCCCAAAGTGCTAGGATTACAGGTGTGAGCCACTGTGCCTGGCCAAAAATTGATATTTTCGTTTTAAGTTTACACTAAAAACATATGGCCAACTGTTGAGGTTATTGCTCTAAAGTTAAGCTGTTAATATAGCAATGACAGTTAATTTCTTGTGTTTCCATGTTATAGCTGAAAAGTTTTAATGTACTAGTAGGGAAATGAGCAAATTAAATATATCCTAAAATTTACTCTTCTCTTCCTAAAATACTAGAATTCTCGTATGAAATGGAAGGAAGTCTGGAGAAATGCAAACATCCTAAGGGAAAACACAATCTCATTTGTTAGCTAATGGGTTGGAATTAAAGTAAAAACAGTCTTAAAACGGTTGGCAAAGAAAGCAAACTCAAGGTCTATTTAAACTTCTGTACTACATTTCTAACTCTCCAAATTCAGCTCTTTTCTCTGTAGGAAGGCCAACCAACTGTGCGGAAGACAAGGAGACATTAGGACCAAGTCCAGTCTGTGGAGGATTTATAACTCCATTTTTTCATTATTCATACATAGGAAAGAAAGGAGGCCAAAACAGACAGAGATTCCTAAGGGTTACACATGTCTCCACACTAGGAAAGCCCAAAGGTAGTAGAAGGGTGGGCCTAAAGGTGAGCAAAAAGTCAAGTAGAATCTCAAACCCGGACAGCCCGCTCTCTTTACCTGCTTAGTTATCGTCTCTCTCACGTCCACTTACAAAGACCCTAAGGATATTTCAGTGGAAGATGTTTATAAGATACTAATTGGTTTGCAAGAAAGCTGCAGAGATAGCTTTGGGGTCACCCAGCGAAGGGTTCAGGCTCCAGCAAACATGGCATTGGCAACTGCTTGGTCGAGGGCAGGTGGATTCATCTTTTCTATCTCAATTTACCAGTAAGCAGGATCAACGGCAATGATCCCTTACGTCTACCCAGTGCTTTATAATATATCATGTCTTTCTCATCTGTTCCTCATTTTACCCTTACATAACCCTATAAAGTAGGAAAGGCAGGGGTTATTACACCTCTTTTATAGATGGGAAGAAGCCAAGAAAGACTGGATGACTTGCTCATGATGACATAGTCAGTACATGGTTGACCTGGGCTTAAACTCAAGTCTGTCTCTTGATTCCTGAAATCTAGTATGCTTTGCCTTATAGTATCCTATTTGCTAATATTCTTGTTCAGTGACGAAAAGAACATAATTCATCAGTACAAACAGCAAACACTGAACAATAAATGTAGTTGCTCACTGTGTTCTATATAAATGTGTCAATTAATGTACTCAGTTCTTTCACTGGGTAGTAAAAGCAAGTCCCATGACTTGGAATGAGGCATGACATAAGCAAGGGCTTCCACTGGCTTTCATATCTTGTGAAGAAAAGAAATGCCACGTGACACAGGTTTTGACAACACATACCTAATTCGAAGGTGGTCCCATGGGCTGTCATACTCCAGGTGCTTGATCTTCGACCTTTGGTCACCATCACAGAGAATTCATAGAGTGTATTCGGTTTTAAACCAGTCACCAAATAACTCAAAGTTGTTGCATTTGCATTCTGAAAAAATATGAATTGAGAATTTTAAAATCAGAAAATATCAATGATTAGCTTTTTTCACCCAGAGCAAATATGTCAGTACCTTGTATTTCGTGTTTGCTGGGATGTTGGTTTTCCACCGAACTGTGTAGTATCGCGAGTCTGTAATCTTCTGGTGTTTGGGCAGGGAGTTGTCCGCCCACGTAATCCGTATGGTGTCATGACTCAGAATGGAAGCCTGAACTCCCACTGGTGGCATCATGGGAGTGGGATCTGGCACTGGAGTGTATGGAGCATTAATAACAAATAAATCAACTTCAGAAGTGTCTGGGTAAAAAGTAATTAAAAAAGGGAAGTGGCATTTTAATGTAAACAAAAATAAAAGAAAAGGGAAATGCAGGGTAATATAATGAAATGAAAGGTGAGAAATGGAGAAAAAGAAAGAAAATCTGGAGTTAATAGATAACCACCATTCACTTAAAAGAATATTTCCACTTGTGTTCTTTCAGGAAAAATTTGCAGGAAAATGTTAAGAGAAACAATAATTAATTATATTCTCTACTGCATTCTACAGGCATATTAAAATGTGATAATCCAATAATTATTGTCTTCATGCTTAAATTTTCTTAAAATTACTTGAAAATTCTACCTTCTGTTCAAAAAGGATCATGAGAAGACAAAAACGGCTTTTAAAAGCAAGGGTATAATTTCTGAACAAGAAGTACAAAGCTCATTTTGTTTTGAGATTTCAGTGAATGTGGCTAAATTTTGGAGACAGGAGTTATCAGTGTGTATCACTGGACACAGGAGGGTCCTACTCTCAAACGTGAGTCCTGAATGTCAGCGACAGCAACTCAGCCTGGCCTTGAGGGTATCTGATACCCACCCAGGGTCAAGTTCAGACTTGCTGATGTCTCAGGTCTAAAGGCTGTATGGTGGCATGGCTCACACCCAAATAAAGCAAAAGGAACTCAGGGGCATTACTCTTCCTTGAGGAAAGGCAAGCTGACACCATGCTGGACTACCTGCTGTACTTTCTTTTGCAGAGTCAGAGAACAACTCAGTGATAAATCCCGTCAGTTAAGGGAAATGTCACGGTTATTATGTGTCCAAATGACAAAGTCTTCACGACCTTCAGAAGTCAGAGTACTGTATAGTACTTATTTGATGGAAAGGGAAGTCTATACTCATGTGCTGTCCTGTACCATATGCAACAGACACATTCTCTAAGCATCACTGCCAAAACAGAGGTCAGCATGAGCACAAAAGCAACAAGGACCACAGGCCCAGGGCAACACAGCAAGGTCCACACGGGCTTTCCCAACTCTTGGTTTGGTTTTCTAACTATACACATACCGATTTAAGTTCAGGTTCTACAATGGGTTTCTCATACGGCTATGGTGCTTAGTCCTTCCTATAACTCAAAATCTGCAATGGCAAAGGCCTGGTTTATGAATAACTACTGAGCTAAAGTAATAGCCTCCATTTGTGTATTTTTTGTACAATCAGGACTAAAAGTAACAGAGGAACAACATACATTATAATCAAGGGCTTTGTTTGAAGTTTGTCAGGACACATACCAGTTAGTTACAGAAAATGCACTTTTACGTAAAGAAATCATTGTAATTCTTTGAGAAATGTTTTTCTCATATGAACCAACTCTTAGAAAAGGTAACTAGGTTACACAACTTAGGAACATTTCCTTCCATGCTTCTAGCCAACAGACTATATTTTTTTTTTTTTCTGGAGACAGAGTCTCACTCTGTTGCCCGGGCTAGAGTGCCGTGGCATCGGCCTAGCTCACAGCAACCTCAAACTCCTGGGTTCAAGCAATCCTTCTGCCTCAGCCTCCCAAGTAGCTGGGACTACAGGCATGTGCCACCATGACCTGCTAATTTTTCCTATATACTTTTAGTTGTCCGGCTAATTTCTTTCTATTTTTAGTAGAGACTGGGTCTCGCTCTTACTCAGGCTGGTCTCGAACTCCTGACCTCGAGCGATCCTCCCGCCTCTGTCTCCCAAAATGCTAGGATTACAGGCATGAGCCAACGCGCCTGGCCAATAGGCTATGTTTTGAAGCCACACAGAAGAAAATAATTTCACCTTTTTTCCAAAAAGTTCATGGAAAATGCATATTATGAAAAACTATGCATGGTTTTTGAAATTTTTTCACAGAAAATAACTCTTACTAACTTATTATAACATGTTTAAACAGGATCTACTTTGAGGCACTAAGAAGGATAAAGCATTAGTTTGAAAAGAGACCCTATCAGAACAACATGAATTCTGCTAAAATTGAAGAACAAATATCAAATTTATAGTGAAGCTTGGGCAGAAGAATGGTGAAATCATCAATGCTTTACAAGAAGTTCATGGGGACAATGCCCCCAAAAATCATTAGTTTAGAAATGGATAGCTCATTTTATGAAGGGATGGGATGGATGATGCTGACAAAGTAGCCATCCACATCAATTTGTGAAGAAAAAATTCACCTTGTCTATCCCCTGAAGAGAACTGAGAACTAACAGCACAAACATTAGCCAGCACCACAGACACCGCAGTTGGTTCAGCTCACACAATTCCAACTGAACAATTGAAGTTGAGCAAACTTCCCACTTGATGGGTGCCAGAACCATTGTGCCCACATCAGCTGCAGACAAGAGCAGAGCTTTCAATGGAGATTTTAAACAAGTGAGATGAAGATCCTGAAGAATTTCTTCAAAGAATTGAAGCAGGAGATGAAACAC
>NW_012139969.1:2287864-2307335 GCF_000956105.1 Propithecus coquereli
TTACCAAATCTGTACAATTATGTGAAGTATCTAGAAGATACAATAGATACAATACAGATGCAAAATTTTGGTAAACAAATAGAAAAGAACATTTTTTAAAATAAACTCTTTGGTTTCGGGACCCTTTTAAAAAATTTACAACTATAATATAATTACTTTCATAAACTTTCTCATTCAGATTAGATGTTCTATATATCTATAGAAATTTTACATTATATGTATATTACCTTATTTTAGAGATATTTTAAGCAGATAATTCAAAGAAAAAATAATGAACATTTGGTCTCTCTTATAATAAATGTGTAATTTATCAAATGAATAGTACCTCTAACCTTATACTCTTTACGTAAATAAAGCTTATGAAAGGCACATAAAAGAATACTTTTCCAACTTATTCAGGTGACCAGTAAAGCAACTGTTGGATTCACCAATTTACTGCCACAATCAGTAACCTATATAATTCCTCTGGAGATATGGAGGTCTTTTCTTTTTTGACTCATTTTAGTTATAACTCCCCTGCCCAAAAGATGGAAAATCACTTTTAATTCTCTCAAAACCATACCTTCCAGATCCTAACATATTAAAAACATGTATACATATCTACACAGAATGGCTTACATGACAGGATTAATACTTTCCAAAAAAGCAAAACAACAATTAACAGAATTTTCCATGTTGAAAGCCCATTTTCCCATTTGAAGTCTGCACCCTAAACTGCCATATGCTTTTCCTTCCACTGATGCCTATGGGGCAGGCCTCCTGCCAATATCCTACGTGAGCCACTGTAAAAAGTGCTGGAGGCCAGGGACAGACAGGATACCTCACCTGTGTGCGGCCTGGTCACGGCACTCTCGTACAGGGGGATGCCTTCACCCACGTTGTTGAACGCTTTCAGGGTTATCACGTAGTGAGAGCTGGGATCTGAAGGAAAGAAACAAGTGAAAATACTGTGAAAAAAATCCTCACTACAGAATTTTAAAATTTCAAGGGTGACTTTGCATAATCTTAACTGCAGAGGAATTAAAGGAAAACAACTGTACAATTTTTCATGTGGAATGATTTTGGGGTGTGGGGAGATGTGAACACGGAAGCACACACAGTCCAGAAAAATTGGCCGGGATCAAGTTCCTGGGTCTAGTCTCAGTAGTGGAGGTTGACTGTGCTTGAATTCTCTCTCGGCCTCGGCTACGGTCCTGTGATGTTCACTGTATGGTGGAGGCTTGGAAGAGAATGAGTAAATAAGATTCTCATATGCTGGAAGCCTACAGGTGGAGCCTGAAATTAAACCAACCCCTTTCCTTCCCTGAAGAAGGACAATGATCAGAACAACAGAGAGGTAGAGACGTAGGAGATAAAACTTTTAACCTCAGCAAGTCCTGAATGTCCTCAACTCTTCAGGGGGCCTCCAAACCCAGCACCCGCGGAACCTCACCTCGCCAGCATGCAAACTTCTTGGCTGGAATAAGACATGGCCCAGGATTTAACTGGCCTGGAGTGATGTTGCAACTGTAACACTGAGAGAAACACGCCCTCTAGGTGATCGTGCAAAATGCTGCCATTAGAGAAAACGGGGGCATTAAACAGGTGACGTGGCATTCACTCTCCTACTAGCCGAGGTAAATCAGGAAGATTCTAATTCATCACGTGCCTGATCCAGGCAAGGTTTAGTACGGGGTACTTCAAAAGTCCAGTTTCAGAAATGAAGACTTGGGTTCCACTGAAGTGTTCCAGGGTGAGGAGCTGACCTATTCCACTCATTTCTGGCAAAGCTGGGCAGTTTTCCAAAGTGGCACACCTCATGTGGCCTGCGTTATTTCAAAAGCCTGAAATAGCTGCTTTGCTTAGTGGCCCACCCACTCTCCAGAGACTAAAGGGCAGTATGTAGAGGCACACAGTCTTCCCGTGCCAAGACGGAACCGACATCAAATGGAATCAGTAAGACACTACTTGACTGACAAGGAAAAAGGCAACACGGTAGACGGTGATGTCCTTCACTGAGACTGGGGACAGAGGCAGAATGATGATGACACACGTTTTCAAGGCTTGATTCCAGGCCCTCTTCTATTCCCACTCTTCACCCTCTCCCTGTGCACTTCATTCCTTTCCTTAGCCTTGATTAGCAAGCATGTGCCGTCAACTGCAAATACAGATCTCCGGTCCACATCTTTCTTCTGAGCACCAGACCTCTATGTGCAACTGTCAGTCTGGCAATTCCCCTTGGATGTCTTAAATCTTTCTCTTTCCCCTGTCTTCACGCTTCAGAACTGCTCCAGTGTTCCCTAGTTCAGTAAATGGCACTACTCCCAAGCAGGGAAGCTGGGAGTCATTAAGACCTCCCTCTCCCTCATCTTTTTTAGGCAAGTGAGTCTTGTCAATGTGACCTACTTGTTGGTCTCTCACCCCCCTTTGCCTGTTCTCTGTGCGCCATCATTACCGGACACCTTTCAGTGCACTGACCACTGTGTTCTCTCTTACCACTGGGCCCTCATATAGGAGCTGCTTCCCATGCTGGGGACACATCCCACCTCTTCTCTTTACCTAGGTAAGTCTGTTTATCTGAAAGGGCTCCTTCCACACTGTACTAACCTCTCTAGTTACATAGCCTATAATGCTCTTCTCTTCCTAACACACTGTGAACAACTTCAGTTGTTTTTAAATCATATTACTGCTAATAATTGTGACCATGTCTGTCTGATTCTCTGCTCCATCTCTGGCACACTGTCTGGGATATTGCAGGGGTTCATTAAATATTTGCTGACTGACTGACAGGTTTTGGGGAGAAGATATTTTAATTTTGGCCAGATGGAATATAAGATGTATCTAGGTGCAGATATCTAGTAGGCAGATGTTCATATGGATCTGAAGCTCAAGGGAGAATCCCAGTTTGATGAATAGATGAATTCCTTTATGTACTTCACCTCTGACTTGCTTCTTTTACTCAACAGTATATGCACCTTAGATCTATCTAGGTTGATAATTATAGGCCAAGCTTAATTTACTTTATGCCAAATCCATTTTTTTTGCTACTTCTCAATATGTGCTCTTTCCTAATAAAAGACTAACTGTTCAGCACATGCAACACTCCTTCTCATCTCTATGTTTCAAACCCTATTCTGATTCAGTCAAGGCCAGGTTAAGTTTCTTCCTTGACTGCTCTACTGTGCCTTGCTAGCTTCCCCTTCTCTGAACATACTTCACTTCAACTCACTTCATTATTTCCTGTGTGTGACTTTTCTTCTATTAGACTGAAAGCACCTGAAGGTCAAGGACCAGGTCCAGCCTACACTGCAAAGGATTTTCACTTTAGCAGTTTCACAAAGGAAACAGTAGGAGGCTGGTCGCCACAGGGACATTTTGATTCTACCAGCAAAGCTTTCTTTTTGCTCTCCAACAATTGCTTTAGGAGATGTTCACGTTGGGGAAGAGTTTCCTAGTGTAACTGTGCTATTTCTTCTTCGAAGGAAAAAGAGAAAGGCTACTTTGTTTCTGAATAAAGATTTAAACTGCCGCTTATTTTCTACCAGAAAGAATGAAGGTAACTCATCTGTTAGGCACTTGAAGTTGTACTTAGAAAGGATGTTTACAAAGAAATGATCTGAATAAAAATTTAGTCAAAGAAAGATCTATACTGCACCCCAGGCTGGGCAACAAGGCAAGAAGATATTGGTCTTCTTCAAAAAAAAAACAAAAACTACAATGATAATCTAATTTGGAAAACTAATTATACCAATCAAAACCAATTCATTCTCTACTATAAAATATTAATATTTCTTGAATTCTTTTGCTTTTAAGATCAACTATGAGGTATAATTAGCATATAATAAAATGTGCCCATTTAAGTGTACATTTTGTTGAGTTTTGACAAATATATATACCTGTATAATCACCACCAAAATCAAGATATAAAATATTTCCAATACTACAAGTAGTTCCCTTGTGGTCAATTCCTACCACCCTCTGGTTCCAGGCAACCAGCGATCTTACTCTGTCACTATAGATAAGTTCTGCCTATTTTGTAATTCATAAAAATGTAAGAACACAGTATGTACTCTCTTGTGTTTGACTTCTTTTGCTCAGCATAATGTTTGTGAGAGTCATTTCTGTTGTTGTATGTATCGATAGCCTATTTTTAAAAATTGTTGAGTAGTACTCTTGATGAAAATTTGTTATTTCCCCTTTTGGGCTATTATAAATAAAGTTACTATGAACATTTGTGTACCAGTTTTTATGCAGACATGTGTTTTTATTTCTCCTGATTAAATATCTGACAGGGATTACTGGGTCATAAGGTTAACGTTGTAAGAAACCTCCAAATTGTTTTCCAAAGTAGTTGTACTATCACATTCCCACCAGCAAGTATGAGAGAGAGCTCCAGTTCTGCATTTTTGTTGATATTTGGTATTATCAGTCTATTAAAGTTTAGCAATTCTATAGAGTGGGTGTGTTATGGCCATTCTCTCTCTATGGGAGCAAAAGAGAAGTTTTCCTTATAGAATGCTAACAAATGCAGAAGAAATACGGAATCAGAAAACTACCATTGGGGAAACACCATAGTAATGACTGTTACTGTAGATGCTAAAACTATCTACATTGAGTGAAAGTTTGATGAGAAACAGGATATTTACAAAGACTCAAGGTATCTCCTAAGGTACACATTAACTGCAAAAGAAAAAATAATTTTATAGTGGGAAAATGTAGCAGATACCATTGTAACCAAGTGATTAAAGTTACAGTCACTAGCAACAGACTATGATGTGCTTCCTGATGTGATACACTGGCAAGAACCCCACACTTCCACACTATTCCTTCCAAACATGCATAACCTGAATGTAATGAGGAAATATTAGACAAGTCTAAATTGAGGGACATTCTACAAAATACAAATGTAAATACAGTTAAATGTTAACCTTTGGGGGATCCAGGTGAAGAATATATAGGAATTCTTTGTACTATTTTTGCAACTTGTCTGTAAAAATAAAATTATTACACAATGAAAACCTGAAAAGAAAGAAATCACATATATAAGCATTTCCTTACTTAGCAAACGTACCCAGATTTTCGATGGTATAATAGCGCTGTTTATAGTCCACTTTGATGGTCTGGGCATGAGGGCTGCCAATGCCATAACCAATGGCATAACCTCTGACCACAATGTTCTGATTCTCTGGAGGAGTCCAGCTCACTACGATGCTCGTGACAAGAGGGCGGACATGAAGAGAACTAGGCACTTCAGGAACACGAGTTTCTGTAAGGAAAGTAGAAAAGCAAGATGAGATCCACTCTCCTTTAGAATATTTCACTATCCTTGGGCAATGGTGTTCAGCCTCCTGCCAAACTATTTGGGGCTAATTTTTTTACATTATGTCCAAGAATTCAAAGAGAACCTATATGTATGTATAGTAAAATATGGCCCATGGTTTTACTTCATTCTAAAAAAAAAAAAAAAAATACCAAAATAGCCTTAAATACAAGACACTGCAGTATTAATTTGTAAGGGAAGACAAAGAGATCCAAGAAGCTCTTCCCAGTGAAAAAAAAACAAATACACTGCCTTTCAATTGCCACTTCTCTTAGTACCACATCCCATTCTTGAACTCTACCAGGCAGAATGAGAAAGACAACACCAGTAGTTAGTAGCCTGTTGTCAACAGGTGATGAAGCATCATGTTACAGCAATGGTACCAATTATTTACTCCCCTCAGTAATATGATAAGTCAGAAAACACGACTTCTTAGAGCCATGATTGATTCAACTGGTGGGAGACTAAGAGGCTTAAAAAGGAGGCAATTTACAGTATCATTCACATACATTGTTTCAGGGCATAAATTGCTATCTTAAAAATTAGTAAACCGAGACTTAGAATAAGAACTCAGTCTTTTGTCTCCCAAGTCCAGCACCTGTTACTGATAAAGGTGCTACCACACACCTCCATATGAAATTACTCATTGAATAAACAGGGAGAAAAAGGACAAAGTATCCAGGACTATGGAAAAAGAGAAACTGCAATTGAAATAGAAGCATAATTTACATGGCTCAGCCTTAAATTTTAGATCATCCCTCTATTTTATGGCCTTGGTAAAAAACAAAAAAAACCAACTTATAGCACCTGCTCATTTTTATTTGACCTGGTTCTGCTTAAAGGGACAGTTCTCCAAAAGGCATCACAAAAAATCCATTCCAGGACCCTTGCTGCATTCCAGGAACGACAGCAGTGCAATCACTGAAGTTGACAAATTTAAGCCATATGCACTCAAAGTCTGTGGCTTTCCAGTTTGACTCATTTGACTATAGTTAGTACCTATCCTGTGCCAGTACTGTCGATTGTTGTTCTTACCATCTAAGTCACTTTCAAAAGTTTCAGCAGACAGCCAGTCAGTTGCCGGGCCTGTGCCATTGATTGTTAGAGCAGCCACTCGGAAATTATATTCAGTTCCCCGATCGAGACCTGAGATCCAAATAACAAAAAAAGACAAGCTGAAACAAGAGCTTTGGAAAAACAAAAGATTAATAATCTCTCATTAAGGCAAATATCTCAGCCACCAACTTGGTTCATAGCTTGATAAAGCTGCGGTTAAGGTTAATACAGAAGAGGAATACATAAACACAACACAGAGTAGCTTCCGTCATTAAAGTAAAGGCTGAAGCCCACACAATTCAAGAGGAAAATAGAAATGACTAAAGCTTCCCGGAGATTACAGACTTTTGTTTAAGAGCTCGGAGGCACCTCAGAGTTCATTTAATGCAATCCCTTCATTTTGTTACAAAGGAAGCTAAGGCCAAAAAGAGGCCAAGGATAATGAAGGAACAAAGTCGATGGGTCGCAGTAGGCACCAAACCCCAGAAAAGAACGCAAAGATATAACTCCTATCAGGTTACCTCTGGTTCTCTGAGCCACCCCATAACCAGAGCAGAAAAAATTTAAGCACCAAATATGGTCTAGAAATCTACTTCTTAACAACCAATTGCCCTTACCTATATATAGTAAGTAAAAGAGGAAAAAAACCCAAACCTTTCTATTAGGCAACTTTTTATTTACAACCAGCTAATACCCAGGTATCAAAGGCAACAAAGATCCACTTACAGAAGTCTATCTTAGAAAGCAGGGCAATAGTTAATAATATGCTCAGTTATTCACATATGCATGCATACATTTTTAGAGCACTTAAATACCAGATATTGTGGCAGGTCCCGTAAAGGTTATGAAA
Organism: Propithecus coquereli; assembly: GCF_000956105.1. Lineage (NCBI taxonomy): Eukaryota > Metazoa > Chordata > Mammalia > Primates > Indriidae > Propithecus > Propithecus coquereli. The sequence continues at coordinate 2,295,070 of NW_012139969.1, forward strand.
ATTATCCTACTTCCTCACATCCAAATATTGGGATCTCTGGTGAGCAACGCAGCACAGAAACTCCAATCAAAGACAGAAATAGTGAGAATGTAACTTGGCCAGGATGCAAGATAAACCCTAGCTTGGTTAACCAATCCTGTTACATGGTGTGGGTGGAGAGACGGTAGGTTCTGTTCTCCACAGGCCCATCCTGAATCTGTCTGCCCACAAGATAGCCAGGAGCAAGGCAGAAGGAAGAGCAAAATGCCTGGGCCCAAGTCACTTTACCATCTTGTCTCATCTCTGTACACACCGAACCAGAAACTGCTAGAGTGGCTGAACATGTGTTCATAACTATTAACAGACATTAACCTGGACTACTAGCAAACATGGCTCAACTAAAATCCTGAAGGAATCCAACCAGATCATCATTCCCTGCCCTTTGAGGAGAGTTAGAATGTACGAGAGCAAGTGAGCTAGCAAAGAGAACAAGCAAGAAAGAGGCATTGTTGTAAAGAGGCCAAGGGTTCTCTCCCTCTAAGTAACCTGAAGAGCTCACAGACTAAAAGTAAAGTACACAATACACATCATAAAGACATAGCAACATTTAAGTGCTATTAATAACAATTAAGTCTGACTAAAACTTAATCATATAATTTACTGTTCGTACAGGATCTTGGTAATCCATATTATTCCCTAATAATCAAGCTTCAAGTTAATGCTTCAAGAGAGCAAGGATCTCCATTTTTGTTTACCATTGCATACCAAGTGCTGGCACATGCGAATAAAAGTTCAATAAATCCATTAAATAAATAAATCTAGATATTTTAAAATGCAAGAATTTTCTTGATAAACATAAAGCCATTTTTACCACAAAAATTATATTTTGCTTACACATCAAATGTTTCATTGAGATAACAGTCTCCTCATGGGCAAGGAATGTACTCTGTATTTATACTATTAGGAATAAGAATGGTGTCTAATGTATAATAAATATCTACTACTATATATTAAAATAAAAGCCTTTCAGATGCAAAATGTTATTTATCTGAAACTGGAGTAAGATGAGAAGCTGACTCTTGAGGACATCTGTGATCAGTGATCCCTTAGTGATACTTCTCAGCGACAGCTACCGCAGACACGTGTACTGACTGCAGCTGAGGGAAGTGGGTTTTTGTCAAGAAGCTGGGCGACTGAAAGATACCTTTGGAGCCAAAGTCATCTTTTCCTATTTTGAAGGAAGTCAGTCCCATCTACCAGGGGAGGAGTAAGGAGCTTCTGATTGCTAGAGCACAGATTTGCGCTGTCAGTGGCTCTCTTGATTTTTAGAAACTTACACCTTTAAAGAAAGGAAAACATTACACTTTTTGACCCTAGATCTTGGTTCTCTCAAGAATCTGGTCCCTGGGTGCACAGGAAAGCGGCTGATGCCAAGTTTCTCTAATTCTTTTAATGTCTACCCACGAAAGAAGAAATGTAAGGAAAGTTAGAGTTTCCAAAGGGTGATGAAATTAATTCTTGGGCTTAGATAACAGTGACAATACCTCCAATTCTTATAGTTCTCTTCTACCAGCTCTGTGTTTGGGTTTCCTAGCAAAACTCATCTGAGCCAGTGTTTGTCCCGAGATTAAACATGCCCTGCTATTGTAGTGTTGTAGCTACGGATAATTCACACTGTTGGTTTAAATGTACTAGACTCAAATTCGTCTGTTTGCTTGCAAAACATAGATGGGCTCTGTTGAGTGACAAATTAAGCCAATGCTGCTGAGGCAATACTACCACAGGCACAGCCCATGTGAGCTGTGAGTCTGCTCCTAGGACTGAGGTAGGATGACGGTGCTGAAGCTGAGGCACGTGCAGCTGCGGAGGACAGAGTCCAGGCACTGCTACACTATAAAGCGGCGGGCAGGATGGGCTCCGTTCAGACCACAGTCAATTCTGCAGCCGTATTAAACACCTATGAAAACCCCTGTAGAATAAGGATAGCTTAGGGGCACCTGTCTCTATTCTTTGTAAGCATGCTCTCAACGTCCACAGGGCAAAGGCACTTAATCTGCCTCCCATGCTTCTCCTGCAGAGGAACTCTGCTCTTGCTTAGACAACTCCACTTCTCTTACTTGAGGAGTAAAGAAGGGGATTCTCTGTGATCTACAGGAGGAATCCATATTAGACACACATTTGGGTCCCTTTTTTTAAATCAAGTACACCACTTGTTCTGTTGCACACACAGGGAAAACCATACCAAAGGAGCTATCTCTGCCAGAATTTTCTACAAGTTCATAGTGCCCATATTAGCAAGTGTGATTACTGCTCTGCTGCGCAACTATTCACAAATATTGTTTCAGGAGACAGATACACAAATGGCATCTGTTATAAAAATCATTTTCTAGACCTCTGTTACCAACTAGATTGAGTGGAGTACTTTCTTTGCTCATACAGCTTTGTTTTTATCTTTTTTCAGATTACAAAAAAGCAATACATAGACTCAAAAAAGAAAACATGGAGAATACAGAAAACACAAGGAAAGAAATACAAATCAAACACAATCTCACCACTCAGAGATGGCAGAATCTATAAGAATGTTTTCCATTAATACGTATCAAGTCAGAAGTGGACTGAACCATTAAAATTTTTTTGAACCATTTTTAATTTGTTTGTGTAAGTCGATAGCTCAGAGTAGTCATTAGACAAGCATAATTTGATGTCTGAAAAAGATATCATCCCCTAGCTTCTGTCCATGTGCAAAGTAGCTTACCTTCAATCAGCTGAGACAGCTGTGTCCCAGTTACCAAAGTCTCAGTGACATCACTCTTTCGGGAGGCCTTTCGGTAGCGAATTTTGTAGCCAGTAATCTGACCATTTTGTGTGGCTGGAGGAGGTGGCTGCCAGTGAATCATAATGCTCTGGAAAATTCAAGATTACAGTGAAAAGACTGAACATATCAAAAGCTTGGTCCTCACTTTTATGTACTGCTGCCTGGATTTCACTGTGTAAAGGGAAGGAACATAGAGGCAGCAAGGTGACCTGATAGAGTTTTACAAAGTTATTTAACAATCACTCAAAAGTATTTCTTCATTTTAAAATCCTCAATGATCAAATGGGAAGATTATATATTTGAGAAGCATACTGTGGACCCCTGATCTCCTAAGTGTTCTGTCTGAATGAAGACACTGGGCAAAAGTCTCAGAAAAGTTTTCAGAAGGAAAATCTAACGTCAGAGGATTAGGAAGTATATTATTGTTAGATATAAAGATTCTTTTCCATCTCCTGCATGGAAGAGCTGAAATTAAACGATTTATATCTAAAACTCTTCAAAAAGGGGATCATTAATTAATAATTGGTGTTTCTTAAAGAATAAAAGGAGTCTTACACTACTTCTTGAGAGGACCATGTATCTCAGTTGTCTATGTGTTCCAGAGGGGGCTCTCGGCCGCTGAGAGGCACACCTGGCCCTTGGTCTGCAGTGAACCTGCTGGGGGGGCAGTGTGAGTAGAGACAACCCATCTGACAGGTGTCTGCCTTTAACTCACACGGAGCGCATCTCACAGCACCAAGGGACAAGGGACCATGTCGTCATAAACAACTTATTTCCTTCTGCCACACCACTAAGGTTCTGGATGGTTAAGACCTATAATGTCATGTTTTACATAAAAATAGCAATTTATTTACAGAAAGACTAAACTCGTTTTGGCATCAGAGAAAGGAAGTAAAGTTAAACAGAATAAAGGAGTTGGTTTCTAAGCCAAGTTTTACTAGTAGGTATAATAACTATGTCTTCTTATTTCTTTGCTTGTCTATGATTAAGTTCTAACTTATAGGTTTACTATTTTTAAAAGCAAATAGATTTTTTCAACACTGACATTCATTTGTTTTGACGCTTTCCCACAGAATCTCCCACTCTATAAGCTCCTCTGAGGCTCAATAGTACACCAGTAAAAATGAATGGCAGCATTATAAAGTTTTACCTTCGAATTTCTCACTTCTAAGGACAGGTTCTGAGGAGCAGCACTGGGAACTAGACAAGACAAAAAAGTTTTTTTTAATCACCCACACATCACCCATCATGTGACTGCTCTTGGCTAAACTTTACACAGATGTACATCTCAAATGCCAATTATGCAACCAGATCTAAACCTAGCTGCCAATGCCATCATGCTGATAGTACCATGTGGATAAGGTATGGCCATGTTTGATCCATTTTTTTTTTGACTGCAAAAGGATTTATTACTTGCTCATTAGAGTCATTCACTTTCTCACCACCTATAATACTTTTTTTTAATTCAGGATATTATGGGGGTACAAACATTTTGGTTACATGAAATACGTTTGCCTTGCTCAAGCCAGGGCTACAAGCACGTTCTTCCCCGATACAGTGTCCCGTTTCTATTAGCCATGGGTTTACCACCCCCTGACCCCAACCCCTCCACCCACCCGCACCTGACCAGCACCCAGTGAGTATTACTATCACGTTAGCACCTTAGTGTTGATTAATTACCAGTTTGATGGCGGGTACATGTGGTGATGTTTTTCCATCCTTGTGATACCTCACTTCAAAGGATAGGCTCAATGTCTATCCAGGATAATATAAGAGGTGCTAGATCACAATTGTTTTTTGTAGTTGAGTAGTATTCCACGGTGTACATATACCACATTTTATTAATCCACTCATGTATTGATGGGCATTTGGGTTGTTTCCACATCTTCGCAACTGTAAATTGTGCTGCTATAAACATTTGAGTGCAGATGTCTTTATTACAGAATGTCTTTCTTTCCTTTGGGTAGATGCCTAGTAGTGGGATTGCTAGATCAAATGGTATTTCTATTTTTAGCTCTTTGAAGTATCTCCAAATTACTTTCCATAGGGGTTACACTAATTTGCCGTCCCACCAGCAGTGTTAAGAGTGTTCCAATCTCTCCACATCCACGCCAGCATTTGTTATTTTGGGACTTTTTGATAGAGGCCATTCTCACTGGAGTTAGGTGATACCTCATTGTGGTTTTGATTTGCATTTCCCTAATGATTAGAGTACCCAAACCGCATAGTACTGGCACAAGAACAGAGATATAGACCTTTGGAATAGGACGGAGATCCCAGATATAAAACCATCCTCATATTGTCATGTAATCTTTGACAAAGCGGACAAAAGTATACATTGGGGAAAAGAATCTCTATTCAATAAGTGATGCTGGGAAAACTGGATATCCACATGCAGAAAATTGAAACAGGATCCCCACCTCTCACCTCCTCACCAAAATCAACTCACGTTGGATAACAGACTTAAACCTAAGGTGCGAAACCTTAAGAATTCTGGAAGAAAATGTTGGGAAGACTCTTTTAGACATTGGCCTAGGTAAAGGATTTATGAAGAAGACTCCCAAGGCAATCATAGCAGCAACAAAAATAAACAAATGGGACCTGATCAAATTAAAAAGCTTCTGCACAGCCAAGGAAACTATCATTAGAGCGAATAGACAACCTACAGAATGGGGGAAAATATTTTCTTTCTACATATCCGATAAAGGGCTGATAAAAAGAATCTATATAGAACTTAAGAAAATCAACAACAAAAAAATGAAACAACCCCATCAATAAATGGGCAAAGGACATGAACAGAAACTTTTCAAAAGAAGACAGACTAATGGCCAGCAAACATATTAAAAAAGTTTGATTCATTTTTTAAAATAAGACACTTTCATATAGGTATGCACCCATATCTAAGTCAGGTCGTACCCTTGGGAAGTCAGATACTTATTTCAAGGATGAACAGTGGCTCTGAACTCTTCTATGCTCTAAACTTTTCTAGATCCCAGACATAGTCTGAATCTTAAACGTATTCTTTTGAGTATTCCTGGTGATAGCCTATCTTTATCTTGGGGAAGAGCCACACATTTTTGGGAACCAAGTCTAATGAATATGGTAAGTGACTGAACTGGGTAATGACATTATGGATCAAAATGAGATGTACATAAATCAGTGAGCTTGGCTTTCTTGTGGGGTTCCTAAATTGGTTTTGAAAGCAGTTCCCAAGTAGAGCAAAGAGATATCTATGCAATGACAGTTTCAGTAAAGTGAACCATCTGGCTTCCCGAGGCAACTGTATACCAGGGAATACTCATTTAGATGTGAGAAGTTTGGGACTGTTGGTTAAATAAACAGCTACATAACTTTAGTTTCTCACAAATGAGAATATAACATGGGTAGACTCAAAGGTGTATTGTGGCCCACACACCTTCCAACACCTCCCTTCACAGTGATGATAGCAGGCAAAGAAAACTTGAGTAGACCTGATTAGTTTTCTTTCCACTCACAAAATGCTGACTCTAGCCCTTCTCTCCCAATCCACCCATGGAAACTTCTCTCTTCCTTTCTCTAACATTTGGTGACTAAGTATATAACTAAGTGCTCACTAAGCTAAAGCTTCCAGTCAGAGAATGTGTCTTGCTCATTGTTGTAACTTGTACCTAGCAAAGTGCCTCAGGCCTCAACCCAGAGATTCAGGTACAGAGGGTTCTGGAGGAGGACCTAAGCACCTGTGTTTTGAAAAAAATACATGAATGATTCCAATCATCTCCATATTAAGCACTGACTTAATTGCAGAGGCACCCAACATAGCTGTCATTGTTGTTTTCATCATCATCATTGTCACAGCAAAGATGTGCTGCATGCTCACGACATGGCAGGTACTTATCCTTACGACAATCTCACAAGGGAGTTTCTATTATTATTCTTATTATACAGAGGAGAAAACTATCAATGAGGTTCAGGGCAGTTAACTTACCCAAGGTATTTGTTTCAGCTGGCACAGAACTAAGACGTGCCTTATTCCAAAGTGCTGCCCTTAACCTCCGTGCTAAGACGCATCCAGTTCCCATAGGTGGTCAACATGCCTACCCACTTAATGCAGTTAAAATTTGGGTCATGGGTAGATTTAAAAGCCTACATTAAACATTTTTTCCCCTCAACTTTTCCTAAAAATCTTTACCAACTTGCTTACGTAGTTTGCTAGCCAAACTATAACTGGTTATAGTTTGTATTTGTTTCTTTTTCCCTACCTTTTATCCTGAAAAATGTTAAGTCCACAGAAAACAATGAACGCCATATATTCTTTTCCTAGATTCACCAATTGTTAATAATCTGTAACATCTGCTTTATTTCTCACTATATCTGGTACATACACAGATTTGCCTACTTACATATTATTTCTAAATCATCTGAGAGATGACTGCAGTCATCACACTTCACTCCTAAACACCTCATTACATGCCATGTATCTCCTACGAACAAGAACATTCTCCAGGAAAACTACAATACAATGATCATATTCAGAAAATTTTAACACAAAATAGCATCTACTATACCTAATAACATATCTAATATTTAATATTACCTAATGTTATATATATCTAACATTAAGTAATTGTATCAATAGTGTCTTTTATAGCTGTTTTTACCTCCAGATCCAGGATCCAGGCAAAGATCATACATGATTTATTTCACGTGTCTTTACTCTTCTTTAATCTATTATTATAGATTCTAGAATGATTCTCCAGGATTTTTTTCCTTTCATAAAATTAATATATTTTAAGAATCCAGGTCAGTTTAAAAAATTTTTTTTTAAATTTTTTGCAGAACTTCCCTCAATTTGGATATTTGATCGTTTCATCATGATCAGATTCAAGTTAAACATTTTTGGCAGGGATATAAGAGGTGATGTGTGTTTCTCCTTGCACTGCACCAGGAGGCACAGGTCAGTCTATTCCTTTATGGGTGATGTTAAGTTTGACCATTTGCTTACGGGAGTTAAACTATACCTTCTAAAGCATGCATGTTTATATATGTCAGGGCTGTATACATATATATACATTTAAAAAAAACATTTTTGTAAAACACTGGATTTAGCTGAGTTTCATGAAACAATACACACCATTACTAAGTACAACAAACTTTTCTGTTATAGTCTAAAAATATTTTTTTAAAAAATCCTGGTCTTGACCTTCTTAATCTCTTTGGCAGATTGTAGTTTGAAAAACACTGCTCTGGGCCAGGCGCGGTGGCTCACGCCTATAATCCTAGCACTCTGAGAGGCCGAGGCGGGTGGATTGTTTTGAGCTCAGGAGTTCGAAACCAGCCTGAGCAAGAGCGAGACCCCATCTCTACTAAAAAAATACAGAAAGAAATTAGCTGGACAACTAAAAATATATACAGAAAAAGTTAGCCGGGCATGGTGGTGCATGCCTGTAGTCCCAGCTACTCGGGAGGCTGAGGCAGTAGGATTGCTTGAGCCCAGGAGTTTTGAGTTTTCTGTGAGCTAGGCTGACGCCACGGCACTCTACCCTGGGCAACAGAGTGAGACTCTGTCTCAAAAAAAAAAACAAACAAAAAAAAAAACGAAAACCACTGCTCTGGGTCATGAGTACATGTAAATAGCTTAGTTTAGAAATTTAGTCATAGATAAGAAATGAAACTACCACAAAATACGGAGAATTAAAAAGACCGATTTAGCACACAAATAAGATTGCTAAGTAGAACAAGGCTGGTCTTCCAACAGCCCTGGAATAGTGTGTGTTATGAACAAACAATAGTATTTACTTACACAGAAGCCTCTGCTAAAAATACAAACACTGACAGCCTATTCAGTATGAGGCACTTTATATTCTATGCTTTCTCACTGACTCTTCACAGCAACCCAATGAAGTTGGTACTATCTACATTTTACATGTAAGGAGACATGCTCAGAAATGTTAAGTGACTCGATCAAAGCCACATTATCAGAAAGGAATAGAACTGGGACTTGAACTGAATCTTCCTGACATCAATTATACCACTGGGGGTATGAAGCATGGTATTTTGTTTGAAAGAAGGAAGACTTACCATCTGATAACGTTTGAACAGCAACATCTTGTGTGGAGACTCCAGGACCATGTTTATTGTAGGCCACCACTCGGAAACTATACTCAGTATACTTTTTCAACCCATTAACAGTATAGGAGTGACTTGAAACATCAATATCCTTAAACAAAATAAAACACTGTGTATATATACAACTCAAGCCAAAAAAAATGCTGCAAAGTAAAGTATTAACTGTACAAATTCTATATTCTACACAATACAGATTTTTATCCTTTCTTACGGGATGTTATTTAATAGTCTATGCAGATTAATCATAAACAGTGACAATTTACTCAGAAATACTGCTTAATGTTTAGTGACCCTTACTGGTAAAAACTACAGAATAAATCTTGGTACAAAGAAATAGAATCTAACTTTTCATTTCCTTATATCTTGTTTTTCCCTCAGATTTCCAGGCAATCATCTGCTGAGTTTTGGAGATATATTTCAACTCTACTATTCCAATCAATGGTTTGAAAAATTGCTTTATTTCATACCTGTTCTTTATCAGTCCCTTTTTCCATGTAGTACAATTTGTAATTTTGAATTTCCCCGTTGCCAGACAATGGTGTTCCCCATGTGACAGTGATTGAAGTAGGTGAAGTTGCATATGCTCGAATGTTAGGTGCTGGGCCAGGGAGCTGAACTAGAAGGAAAATTTCAAGAAAGCAAGATATAAATGAAACTTACTGCACTCCTCAATAACCATTCTTGGCAATACTGTCATATTGGCCATGTTTTAAAAATAATAAAAGGTAAGAAAACAATTATTTTGTTAAGTGGTTTTAGGATAATGATAATATATTAACACATTTTCTGTTTTATGATTCAAATCAAAACCAGAAATTATCTGTGAAGTATCTCCAATTTATTCAAAATAAGAAAAAAAATGTACACTGCAGAACTCTTCTTGTGGTTTATAAAACCCTAGTATTGCAGCAGGACCATGCAGCACATAAAAGCAACCACCACAAAAAGAGACCTGTCTTTTGCCAGACGGTGAGGTAGGCAACAGGAATACAGTGATGGACAGAGTCCCTGCCCACAAAAACTTCCTCTCTGGTAAGGAAGTCAGACATATAAACAGTTACAAAAAATGTCGTAAGTGCTAACAGATTTAGGTAATGGGTGTAACAACAACAGAAGAATACACAATTCTGCTTTGGGAGGGGTAGGGCAAGGAAGGGAAGGATCGGTGAAGACGTCTTAGGGTCAAGACGAACAAATACTTTTCTCAGATACCAAGGGGGAAATTATTCCTTTCAATAGAGTCGATAAGGAGGATATGTGAGAAGACAGTGCTGAGTGGTTTAGCTTGGTTGGAATGCAGCATAGATGTGGGAGAGGTAATGTTGACAGGGAGACGAGTCAGACAGTGAAGAACCTCGAATGCCCTGCTATGGAGTCTGCATTTTCTCTAGGAGGTGTTAGGCAGTTACTGAAAAATTATGAGGAGCATGACACGATCAGGTCTATGTTTAGAAAGGACATGTGAACACATGCATAGATGAAAAACAGTAAAGGAATGATATTAGATAGAGGAATAGTAATCAATTTTTAAAATAGCTACCATTTACTGAATGGTTATAATCAGTCAAGCATTAAGTCCTTTACATGTGTCTTCTCATTTATGAGACGGATACTATTATCATCCCCACTTACAGATGAGGTTCTGATGTTTTCAACCTTTCCCAAGTGATGGGAAAGCTAGCTAGTGGTGGAGCCAAGAGTTGAGCACTTTCTGACTCTAAAACATGGGCTCGAGACCAGTAAAGAGATTATTACGATACCCTCAGCAGGACATATGTGATTTGGAAGACTGGGTCACTGGTTCACTAACCAACTGTCTATCTGGCTTTAACTCCTACAATGGCTCACAACCTACTCTTTTACTACACTCATCTTGTCTGACTGACGGGTTCCAGTCCCAATTTATACACAAATTCTGGGTAGCTGCCTATGCCTACACTTTGTAGACATTCTATATTTGAAAACAATTTCTCTGGCAGTAGTGTTTCTGTGACAGACATCCATTAGATTTAAGAGCTGAGAAGGGGAAAAAACTAACAAAATGTAAAACAAACCGGCTTTCTTGAATAATAGCACCACAGCTTGGAAGATTAGTTTTGCTACCAAAGTAGTGAAAATGGTTACTCTAACAGTTGTTTGATTTAGTTATGAATCATGTTATTCACTTAATGTTAAGAGCATATTTTATGCAGCCTGACAGGTGGGATTTGTCGCACTTCTGCTGCTATGGAAAACTTTCCTCTAGCTTATTAAAGGGGAAGAAAAACAAAACAGTCCCTAAATTCTCTCGAAATCACTTTCAATATATTCATTGGCTAAGCACAGGCAAATATGATCCTAAAAAAGGCGCTAATGAATTCTTTCATTTCAGCTGTACAGTGGCATAATAAATGGAAAAATTTTTAAGTTGGTTTCTGAAGCTAAATATGTAAAATATTTTCCAAGGGCTGACTCCAACATTTATGCCTCCCACACACAAGCTGAATACCTCCAGATGAAATGCAAATCTTTCTAACTGCTTCTCCTTTGCCAAAACATGTTACAGTCTCTCTCCATCCCTAAAATACCCTCGACAGAACCTGATGCCCCTTACTCTCACATTCTTATTTAACTACTTTCTTTTAGCCAAATGACTATGCTGCCTACTTTCCGTAAGATGATAATGCATCATGCTGTTGTCTATTTACTTGTCTGCCTGGTACCAGACTATCAACCCCCCGCAGACAGACAGGTCGTACTCATCTTTACATGCTGACTGTCTAACAGGGTAACTGGCACCTGGTAGGCACTCAGTAAATCCACTCTTTACATCTTTTCTTTCATCTCTAAATTTGACAATGACCCCCCTAGTTCAGTGGTTCTCAACAATTTGATTCACAATCTCTGAAATGATAATGAAAGCTACAGATTCTTTCTGAGGGAAATGTGAATATGAACAAGCATAAAAATATTTTCAGAAGTTCACAGCCTCAGGATAGAACCCTTGCACTGGATCCAATCCAGTGGTCTGGTCTGTTCCCTCATTCTCCTCATGACTGATCTTGCATGTGCACTGTTTGATTCTATTTCTGGGATCTGGGTCATGCAAATTCCTTCCCCAAGAATGCTTGCATTAAGTCAAGGCCAGCTTCAGGTCTCATCTTTTCCTAGGATCCTTACTTGACTTACCTATCTCTTGCAGTAATTTTTCCTTGTTCTGTATTCTAGTACCTCTCATGAATGATGCCTGTACATAAAAGCTAACGGAGGGTAACTGAGCTTGAAACCTAATGGAATATTCCTGCTCTTGTCTGAACACAAATAACTTTGAAATTCAGTATCTTTTCCCTGTAATGAGAACATAACTCTTTCCTTAAATCAAACCCCT
>NW_012139969.1:2320059-2321208 GCF_000956105.1 Propithecus coquereli
AAAAGTATATATAGTTTAAAAAAAAAAAAGAGTCCCAGTTCTCCTTCCTCACAACCTGTCTTACCCGCGACCTACCTGTGGCACGTACTGACGAGCAGCTCGCCAGATTTCTCCATGCCAGGGTTTCTTTCTATTGAGAGACTGGGCAGGGATAATTCTTTGCTGTGGGGGCTGTCTGTCCTGTGCATCGTACTAAAGGATGTTTATCAGCCATCTCTGGCCTCTACCCACTAGATGCCAGTAAGTATCCCTCTCATCCCAGTTGTAACAGCCAAAAATGTCACCAGACATTGCTAAATGTTCCTTGAGGGATGGGGGGCAAAATTGTCCCCGGTTGAGAATCATTGCTCTAGACATTTATATACACATCCAAATATATTGATATGTCATTTTAAAAAACAGCTGTATCACACTTTATATGGATATATACATAGTCAGTCATGCATTGCTTAACAGGGATGTGTTCTGAGAAACGAATTGTTGGGTGATTTTGTCACTGTGTGAACAGAGCGTACTTACACAAATCTCAATGGTATGGCCTACAACACACCTAGGCTATACGGAGTAGCCTACTGCTCCTAGGCTACAAATATGTATAGCATGTTACGGTACTGAATACTGTAGGCAACTGGAAAACAATGGTAAGTATCTGTGTATCTAAACATAGAAAAGGTACAGGAAGAATACAGTGGTATAATCTTATGAGAACAGCATCGTATATGCAGTCTGTTGTTTGAAATGTTATGTGGCTAATGACTGAATATTATGTGCCCATTCCTCTATCAATGGACATTCGTATTGTTTATTTTTTATTCTTGCAAGCAACAGTATGATAGTCATTTTTGTACCAGTGCCCAATGCATGTATATATATATTTATATGTGTGTGTGTGTGTATATATATCTGCATATTTAAAGGACAGATACCTAGACATGTAATTATCTGATTGAAGGCCATGTACATTAAAAAGTTTTTAAAAACCTGCCACATCACCTTCCTTAGAGACTATTCTTATTTTTACTGCTGCCAACAGCCTAGAGTGGATTTTTTCCCAGCCTTCAACTCACTGAACACTCGGTATCATTAACTTAAAATTTTTGCCAGTCTTATCGATGAAAAATAACTCATTACTTTGCATTTCCCAGATTT
>NW_012139969.1:2321258-2323499 GCF_000956105.1 Propithecus coquereli
TCAAAGAAGGGTTTTCCAATAGTTTTCTATAGTTCCCTAAGCTACTTTAATTAAAAAAAACAAACAAACAGTACCCACATAATATTTACAGATGATATCTCTCTATAATCAGTTAGTTCCCCCGCAAAAGAGTACTGTGGTAACAAAAATTATTGCTCAGAGATACTTGAGATATCTATTAATATAAATACTATTTTCCCTTCAGCTAAATCTCTCAGTCACAGTATTTAGGAGGGTATCAACTGATTTCTTACACTTTGAGGTTTCTGACACTTAGTGTGATCACAAATGATCACTGTCTAAAAGGAAACACAGTGGACCCTTGAACAGCACAGTCTGAACTGCACGGGTCCACTTATAAGTGGATTTTTAAAAACTAAAAGATACACTGAGTATGCCAGCCCCTCCTGCCTCCCTTTCCACCTCCTCCACCTACCTCTGCCACCAGAGACAGCAAGACCAGCCCGACCAGCCCTTCCTCCTCCTCAGCCTACTCAATGATGATGAAGACCTTTATATGAGGATCCACTTCCACTTAATGAATAGTAAATTTATTTTCTTCTCCTTATGATTCTCTTAATAACATTTCCTTTTCTCTAGCTTACTTTATTGCAAGAATACAGGATACAATACATATAACATACAAAATGTGTGTTAATCGACTGTTAACGTCATCAGTGAGGCTTCCAGTTAACAGTAGGCTATTAGTGGTTAAGTTTTTGGGGAATCAAAGTTATACATGGATTTGTGACTATGGGCAGGGGTCAGTGCCCCTAACCCTGTGTTGTTCAAGAGGCAACTGTTTTGAATTTTACACTAAGCTAAAAGCTCCATGGGAGAGCACAGATTAGGTCTCTTTTGATCATCCTGTACATAAATGTTTAAACAAGTTCTCTTCTAGAAAGACACTGAAGAGTAGTGGTGCTATTTTACTTTAAGCTGAAGCAAAAGTCTGTGTCTCATTCATGTTCACATACTCCAGAAGCACTTAGCAGAATGCTCATACAGGGAAGATGCATCACAAATACATATCAAATTAATGAATGAAAACTTGCCTTCTGATATGTAAACCTTGTATAGTGATAATATCCTGTATATTTTTTGTTTGCTACCATGTGAAAGGAAAAAAAATGGGAGAAATTAGTGAAGGTTACTGAAACCTAAAAAAAATTTGATAGAAGCATTACTATTAAAAATAAAAAATCAGTCATAGGTCTAGTTTCCTAAGACGAAAAACCCAGCACCTAAAAAGACTTCTGGCATTAGACTGGTCTGAGGTTACACCCAGAAAAAAACCCTTGACTTCAGGACAAGATCCAAAGAGCACTAGATAGAACAATTCACATGAATGTGTGAGGCTGCAATGTACTTAGGGCAGAATGTGATAGCTAAGAGTTAAAAGGAAAAGAAAAAAACACACTTTATATTAAGGCAGTGCTGGGCTAGAAGCAAGGAGATCCAATTCTAGTTCTGCCAATGCTGCTAGCTTGCTAGGGGACCACGGTTAAGTCACTCGCTCTTTCTGGGCCTCACTTTCCTTATGTATTAGACAAAAGAATGAGATGGGATGGGCGAACTTTTTCTTAAAGGGCCTGATAGTAAATATTTATAGGCTTAGAGGCAAAATGGAGGATATCATATAGTTACTTACACAACCTTTCAAAATATAACCACTGAAAAATGTAAAAAGTATTCTTAGCTCCATGGTCATAAAAATAACAGCTCTGATTTGACCCAGGGTCCATAGTTTGCCAACCCCTTGACTTCACTAACAGATCTCTAAGGCTCCATCTGTCTCTAAAATGTTATCAATATTAGGACTAACTTACTCTTTACTCTACATTTAATGGTTAGTATCAGAAAGTACTGCTGTTCAAATTAAAGGCTTTAAAGAAAAAGATGAAAATTTCATAGCTAAAAAGGCAAGGGAAGGACCCTTTGGAATCTCAGGCAACTCAGGTATCCAACAGAATTATAGCTGATGACCCAGGCACATAGTGCCACCTGGTGGTTGAAGTGGGGGGCTTTGCAGATGCAGGTAGCAGCATACATCCTCACACTGAATTCTTATTCAAAGTTTGTGAATTTATTGCCCTAGTTTTTTAAGATGAGAAAATTTAAGCTTATAAAGGTTACATAAATTTTGTTTATAAAACAAGTAGTCAGGAGATAGTCCTTTGACTTAGTTCTTTAACTATTCCTTCCCTGCCTCTATTCAGAAATCATAAACACAAAGTAACA
>NW_012139969.1:2323549-2325727 GCF_000956105.1 Propithecus coquereli
CTGCCTCAGCCTCCCAAATAGCTGGGACTTTAGGCACGCACCATCATGACTGGCTAAGTTTTTAAAAAAAATTTTTTTAGAGATGGGGTCTTGCCGTATTGTCCAGGCTGGTCTCAAACTCCTAGCTTCAAGTGATCCTCCCACCTCAGCCCTCCCCAAGTGCTGGGATCACAGGCATGAGCCACAGCACCTGGCCTTGCCTGCTCCTTCCTTAAGGGGAGAAGTCTTATCTAGTTCATTCCAGTATCTCCAGTACCTCGCATATTACCTGGTACAGGAGATACTCAGTAAATGTTTGATGAGTGAATGATTTTCTACAGCATTAGAGAGTGAAGTTCCATAGCTGCTTTATTTATTCTACCATCGGGTAAAGTTCTTAAATTACTTCCAAAGTTTCACTGGTAAATTCATCTAATCTGTTTAGTTTCCTGGTCAGTAACTTCCACAAATGTATCTCATATGCTCTTTACTAAAAGCAAAATCTTTATTATTAGAGATTTATTAACACAGAAAAACTAGTGCCATTAATAGTAAAAGTAGACTGAAGAATGCTCCGAGGAAAAACAGTGGCTTGTGTTAAAAGAAAGCAGAAGTCTAAAAGAAAGCCTCAGTGGGAAAAGTATCAATTGTAATTTGTTTATAGTTTTAGCCCTGTAGTTCATAACCAAAACTTAAGATATAGAAGTTATAATATAAACCAACCTGATACTCATCTCACTCACAGAAAATCTTAGAAATGTAATTAGAAGTAACACTATTTAGCACAAAAGACTACAGGTCCAAAATAAATACTCAAATAGATTCAAAAGAGTGTGGGATATATTTATAGAGAGCAATCAAGTTGACAACAATCATTAAGTACATACTTCGTTTACAAGGCATTACATTAGACACTGTGGGAAATATAACGATGACAAAGGCTGTCTTTGCTGTAAAATAAGCAATAAGCAAGACAGACTCATAAATGTAACTGAAGAAAGTAATAATGTATCTCAAATTGCAGAGATACAATATTAGATAGAATCAGAAGAAAGATTCTAGAAGGCCTCTGAGCTAAGTCTTAAAGGATTAATAAAATATAAATATGTAGAAAAGCATCAACGGAATTATAGTATCTTATACTATTTGCTATTTTTGATGTGTATTAATTTTTTTTCCCCTAATTCATAAGGACCTTGAAGGCAAAGAACTGTTGTCTTCCGCTCTACGGTGTGTAAGATTAAACATAAGCTGGACCTCCATCTAGGTCTACCTCCAGGTGGGGCTGCCAGGGAGGCGGGGAGACTTACCCTCAGGCTGTGTTTCCACCCGCAGTGGCGCTGAACTCTCTCCTGAGCCATGCTTATTTTGAGCCGTGACTCTAAAGATGTACACTGTCGCTGGCATCAGGTTTTGAATGGTTACCTGCATTTCTCCTGGGCGACTGGTATTCTCAACACGTTCCCTTTAGACGAAGAAGGATGTGGAGAGAAATAGCATCAATTAGGAATATTTCTAGGATGTACAGTTCATTTTCCATTCCACATCAAAATTGAACAGTTTAAGTCAAATTAACTCAAAAATGAAACTTCTGGAAGCAGGACAGTGCACAGAATACGGTGACTGGCAAAAAAGCAAGATCATACATATCTGATAAGTCGCCTATGTTCTTGCTTAAACATTACTGATGTCGCTGATCATAATCCCAACTTTTCAGAGAAGACACAGGGCACTTTTCAGTGTCATTTCAAATGGGGCAGCTGGTCATCGACTTGGCAGGCTTTAGAATCATTGAGTTTTAAGGAAATTGATTCTTAGGGAAATTCTTAGGGAAATCGAAAGAAAGTAGACATAGGCATGACCTAATGATATTTCACAGAAAATATCAAGAAATGCCGTGTATACTGTGGACAAGAGACTCTTTTAAGAAGAAAGCTAGAGGTAATCACTTTTTAAGTTGGGAACAAAAACATTAAAAATTTAAATGAATCCTAAATGTAACCCAATCTATAAAATAAGCTGATCATGACACTGACTTCTATAATTTATTTCTTAAAAATAATACTCCTTTTGAAGTTATCTGAAATGTTTGACAAATCTTATCACCAATGACACAAATGAATCCAGGGGTCTAGTCCTATGAGACGAAAATGGAAAACAGTTATCTAGCTTCTTTGCAAAAAGGTAGCTTCCAGGCTC
>NW_012139969.1:2335690-2339786 GCF_000956105.1 Propithecus coquereli
CTGAAAACAACAAAACAAAAGGAAAAAAACATCCCAAAACAAACAAAAAAAGGGTGATGTGATAGCAGTGGTGTTCTGGTAAATATTTAACAGTCGGCCTTGGTTTGTAGCATTTGTCATTGTAAATACTCCCACCATGCCCAATTTCAAGCTGCCAAGTCATGTCATCAGGTTTGTAACATTTCTTGAAAATTTAACAATTGGCTTGGGAACAAGCTGGCTCTAATACACCACTGTGTGACAGTGACTGAGGGGGCTAAGTTTGGGTGGGTATTCGGGGAAGGCCTGAGAAGATGTCATCTAAGGACGACAGACAAGAAGCCAGACATAATTATTGTGAGGGAAATGCATTTCTATTAGAAGGCATAACAAGTGCTAAGGCCCTAATGTGGGAAAAAAGCTTACTATGCAGAGGAGTTACTAAATACTCTCTTCCTTCTGTGAATGCCTATGAGATTTGCAATGAGATGTCAAAGCCTATTGAAGATACTTTAACAGTGATACCGAAACTTGCTGTTTGGTAGTAACGTCTTGCCTTTTTATGTATAGAACTATGTTTCCTTATCCTTGTAAAATGCAGAACATCTAGTACAGTATTCAGGTAAACATCACCCAATGAGTAGCTCCACCTATTCGTCTCAAATTATGGCACTCAGACCTCACAAGTATATTAAAGTAAGGGGTCCTGCACTTGCTGAACTTGCCAGTCTGGTATTAACTACAATAATATCAACTGTAAGCACCTTAGTAGAAATACAAGCTTTATTAGATGTGTTAGGGCTCTAACCAAAATCGGCAATTTAGCTTTCTTATTCTGGTGTGAAGAAAGCACAATGAAAGAATCCAGTCAGCAACGTGTGAACAGAGCACGTGGCATGGCTCCTCCCAAAGAGTTTGTAATCTGGTTGGGAAAACAGCACAAATACATATAACATAATTGAAGAACAACTACTTAAGGTAGTAAAAGATCATGTGTTATCTATCAAATGCCAATATTAGCGGTACAAACACACATGTAAGGGAAATGCTGTATGTGCTAAAAAAAAAAAAAAAAAAGTGGGGAAAGCTTTATGACAACTTCATGGGGCTCAACCTGGGTCAAAAAGGATTAACTGAATTTAGCTTTAGCTGAAGATGGGAAAGCGGGAAGTAACTGAAGAGAACAGACTGGGGAAAAAAGGCTGTAGTGATAAGAATTAGATTGGTTTCTTATAAAGTGAGTTAAACTGGGGAAAAAAGGAAAATCAGGTTGGACAGATAAAAATAAAGCCAGCCTGAGGAATAAAGTAGCTTGGAGATTGCGGATATTCTCCTATAAGCAATGTGGGTTCCTGAGAGGGGTGGAGATGGAAAGGAATTTAATGAAGACGCTGTTGCAGGAAAATCAGTCACTATGCTTTCACTGTCAAGGAGAACCCCTCAAGCTCAGTGGCACATGCCACATAACGGTGCAGGCGAACATTCACTGAGATTATTTCAATAAATTAAGTCTACCTTAATCTCTAGAATCTGTGCTGACTGAATCTTACGAAAAATGGTAGTCCTGGTTACATGTGAATATTTCCATCTAAATAGCTCTATCCTCTCCTCAAGTCATCCCAGAAAGGCAGGAAAGAATAGCAGGACTTAAGTCTGTTGGGGAATTTATTTCATGACCTAAAATTACAAAAGATGCATCTCAGTGATCACATTTTCTGGACTAAGAATTGGTACAGATCTTGTACAACAGAGAGCCAGCGTAAGCACGACTGGGCTGGGGTGGACCAAGATGCAGCCAACTGGCTCCAGACATACAGGCACTTACCTAGCAATTCCTTCCTTGGTGTAGAATACAGAGTAGGTGAGGTTGTCTCCATGAGGATCTGACGCAGGTGTCCGCCATGTCAATTTGATGAAGCGAGTAGAGACCAGGGAGGCCACCACATCCCGAGGAGCTGAAGGCAATGGTCCCGTTGTGGCTGGTGCTAGATGGTCAGTAGTGGCACTGGTCAGTGAAGTGGGAGGTAATGTTGGGATGGCAACATCTTGTCATGTGCAAACATTGGGGAATATGAAGGGCAAACCACGACGGTTTTAAAAAAGAGAACAGAAAAAACAAAAACAAAAAAGAAATAAACAAAACCACGATGGGAAATAAAATAAAATGAATGAACATAAAAAAGGCCATTAAACTGAAGGCTACCATGCAGGCCAGGGGTAACTACTGAAAACTAATGGGCGCTATTCCAGACACATCACTGTAGAGCAGGCAGACCTTCTGGCCACTATGATGGTTATGGGCAAGGGGCAGGGAGTGTGATAGCTGAGAATAAAACACCTCACAGAAGGACACAGCAGTGTCCAAGTAATTTTCTTAATCCTGAAAGCAGCACGCAACATCTGTCAAACTTTGCCTATAAAAGTCTCATAAATGACACCTCAATATTTTCTTCTACTTTAACACATGGCATGTGTTAGCATGGACGAGCCCAGTTACACTCAATACAGGCCCATGGCTACCGTGACTTCAGAACTGTGCGTGTCTTCAGCTCTGCAGGAGATTCGAGAGCCACATCTTCAACTTCAATCTAATATTAAACCCTGCTCTCTGTATTAGGCAATACAGGGTAAGCTGACAGACTTCCTCACTTGGCTAAGTTAAATTTCACTTGCTATCTTATCAATTCATTTAATTATGATGGTATAAAATCCTGAATCAAAAATTCCAAAGCCACAAAAACACAATAGTTAGGCAACTTATTCATTTCTTATGATCCTCACTGCAATGTACATTAAAATGGCTTGCAGACCTCCGGGACTGGATGGGAGAGATGAAGCAGTGGCAAGCCAAAGCTCTGCTAGTCAAAGCCTCTGCTGGTATACCTGCAGTCATGGGTAACTTTATTGCCTCCTAGGGCAGGCCATTCTATCGTTGGAAAATCTTGACTATAGAAATTTATTCCTAATATTGCACCTAAAAAGGGTCCTTCGCTTTGGGGTCAGAAAGTACAAGTTTAATCTGAAAATTTTAAACTAAGAATTTGTCAGAACTGTGTCAAAACCTTGATGGGGAAATTAGTAGGAGAGAGGCAGAGAGGAAAACATGAAAACTGTGGACCTAGTTTTGAATGAAGTGGTAGGGCAACAACCTCCTGGAGATGTCTGTGAGTGAGGCAGTCTAAATAAATATGCCAGATGTAATTAATTCTCTAATAAAATTTCTAGATAAGTGGGGAAGGAGAAAGAGTAATCCAATAGCTACCATTTATTGAACACTTTTCACATGGCACTCTGGCTCTTAATATCGATGATTCAATCCCTACACAGCAACAATATGAAATAGGTATAATACTATCATTATATCTCTATCTTATATGTAGACACTGACAGGGCTAAATCACTCACCCTAGGCCAAAGATAACAAGTGGTGGAGTGGTAGAACCAACTTTTAGTTTTGGTTTTTAGTTTAAGAGGCCTCTGTATTTAGCCAATATAAGTCTGGAAACTTGCGTTCCAGTCCTGGCTGTGCCACCTTGGCCAAGTCACTTGAGAGCCAAGTCTCGCTCTCTCCTTTTTTCCTCTCCCTATGGAAGTGCTTTCAGGAGTGTAGACGCTATCAACCTATACGATTATGCAGTTCTAGTTCAGATACACACTTCACTGAAACAAGTGTCAATATTATAAAAAGTCTGAATGGCTTCTGAGGCCTATTGTTATCCCATGCACTTCAACAGATGTGTGGCCTCAGAGGAAGTAAATACCTCTCATTCACAGCCTTCAGAGTTCTTTTTCATATACTGTGTCAGTTTATTCACACAACAACCCTCTGGGGTAGGTGGAAAAGACAAGATTAGATGCTGGGATGGAGGTTAGGAAGGAGTCAAGGACTTAGTTTCTGGCTTAGGAGACTAGGTAGTTGGAGGTGTCATTAATGGAGAAAAGGAATATTAAAAGAGACAGCAGATTGAGGGGGAGATGATGAATTCAGTTTTGAACATGCTGTGTCTAAAGTAACAATACAAAATCTACAGAAGAAATGTATAAGCAATTGAAAATTTGGATCTCTGATTATTGTGAAATTTAAAATCATTAAAAACCCTTGGCCGGGCATGGTGGC
>NW_012139969.1:2351446-2353401 GCF_000956105.1 Propithecus coquereli
TCAGGAAGGAAGGAAAATGTATTTTCCTCAGGGCGCCCAAGGTAGTCACGTGCCAGGAAGTAGCTGCTGGACAGAGAAAAGTATAAGAATAAAGCGACTGGTGGAATCCCCACTGCAGTCTTGTACGTCTTGTGTGTGTGTCTGTGTGTTTCTTTCTGTGTCCATCCCCCGTTCTGCAATCCGGGCCGTGACATTAATAAACTGAAGAATTTTATCATTTATGATGTTACAGTGAATGAAACTTCTTAATTTCAATTTCAGATTGTTCGCTGCAAGTGTACAGAAACATAATTGATTTCTGTATACTGATACTGAACTCATTTATTAGTCCTAATCATTTTTAGTGGATTCCTTATGATTTTCTATATGCAAAATGATGTCATCTCTAAGTAGAATTTTATTGACAGTTTCTTAAAAAGTCAAACATAAACTTAGCATATGACCCAAAAATTTTACTCCTAGGAATTTACCCAAGACAAATGAAAATATATGTCCACACGCAGATGGGCATTCATAGCAGCATTATTAAGAACAGTCAAAAACTAGAAACAATCCATATGTTTATAAGCTGGTCAACAGATAAACAAAATGAGGTGTATCTGTACAATGGAATACTACTCAGCAATAAAAAGGGTCAGAATACTGATCTATGCTATCATGTAGAGGATCCCAAAAATATGTTAAACAAAAGAAGCCAGTGTCAAAAGGTGTGTTATATGATTCCATTTATACAAAATGACCTCAAAAGGCATTTTTATAGAAACAGAAAGCAAACCACTGATCACCTGTCCTGGCGGTGGGAACAGGTACTGACTGCAAACAGTCATGAGAGAACATTTGGAGGTGATGCAAACGTTTCGTATCTGCATCATGATGATGCCTGCACAGCTCTATAAATTTACTAAAAATCACTGAACTGTACAATTATGGATTAGCTTTATGGCATCTAAATCATACTTCAATAAAGCTGTCAAAAAGAAAGATCCGAAAGACTGGATAGCTGAAACCATTAAACATACTTTTTTTCTAACGTAAAATAGCAATAGTTACACAGAATCCTAGGATATTCCCAAAACACCTGAACTTTTACAGTGAGCTACGATTGGGCCAGCACACTCCAGCCTGGGAAACAGAGCGACACCCTGTCTCTATTTAAAAACCAAACAAGCAAACAAAAACAACTGATCTTAAAATCAACCTACCTAATGTCCTCACAAAATTAAAATGTGCAGAAATTATGTGAACATTTTTACAAATGTCAATTAGTTATCAAGGGTCCCTAAACATCAGTGAAATATACAGATCTATCTCTAGGCCTAATGTAGTAAAAATCTTTGTTTCTTAAAAAGAGTTATGCTGGTTTCTGCCCCTTCTGCCAACAGAGTTCACTCCTGAAAGTAAAAAATCTGATCACAACACTCCCGTGCCCCCAAACTACCCACACAGAGTAAGTGCAAACACCTCAGCACAGTATTCACAGTCCTCCACAGACTGGTCTCATCCTAGCTTTCCAGTATCACTCCTGGGCATGCTCTATTCTAGGTTTGCCTGGTTACTGACCAAGAATGAACTTTTCAGCTTCTATACCTTTGTTCACAATGCTACTATGTTTAGGGCAATGAACACCAGGTAAATCAGACTCAAAGAAAAGGCAGCTGGGAAATCTGTTTAAGAAAAGGTTTTACACTTAAAATGTGACCATCAAAAATGTTAGCTCTGATCTGCTGCTCAAATGCTTGGCAGTAGCTTCACACCAGCACCATCACTGAAACCAAATGACCTCAATAGGCATTTGAGCACTAGCTGAAGTGATTTGTAGAAAGTCCTAAAGGATTATATTTCTCCTGATCTAGCTTTATGCTACTTAAGGAAGTCATCAGAGCTACTCCTAATTTTTCTGAGAAATCACTTGCAAAATCTAGATACGCTGTGGTTGATGGCTCTAGTTTTAACAC
>NW_012139969.1:2353451-2356522 GCF_000956105.1 Propithecus coquereli
CTAACCTATAAGCTCCTTCAGGACAAAGTCTGTATCTGTTTCATCTAACAATCACTCACTATGCCTCTGTATACCTTAGATAACCAATAAATGCATATATATTGAATTAAAAAATGGAAGAAAATTCAGGGAGAATGCTAACGAAATGGAGACCAATGTTTCTAGAATCTCATTAGATAGGCAATATTTTAATCTTTTCAGCTGATAATATACCATTTGTAGAGAAAATGTACTTTTACCAGTTACACAGGGAATAAAAGTGTAAAGAACGCCAGGTCACTGTAAGTAATTCCTAATTAACCATGGGAAAAATCCACGTCCATTGTGGCCCCAGGCTTCCATACTGACTTTGCTCAGGCTGGTTCTATTGCTGCTGTCCCATGTCCTAGCTGAGCAGTAAAGAGAGAGACTCATGTGACCACAGAGAATCAAACAGGCAGTTAGGTTACACC
This sequence comes from Propithecus coquereli, assembly GCF_000956105.1. Lineage (NCBI taxonomy): Eukaryota > Metazoa > Chordata > Mammalia > Primates > Indriidae > Propithecus > Propithecus coquereli. The sequence goes on from NW_012139969.1 coordinate 2,353,904, forward strand.
AGAGTCAATGGCAAGATGGTCCAGAATAGGACTTCAGACCTCTGGCATGATGGTTTAAAGAGGCTGACAAATCTTCTTCCCCAAAAGCAACTACAAAGCTGGACAAAACTGTCAAAGACTGGAAAGTTACCAAAGACAAGCTGAGAAGCATCTATTCTTGAAAAGTGCCATACCTCACACAAAGACAGGGTCTATGGCATCCCCCCAGCTCTACTGGAGTGATTGTTTGACCTGCTAGAGCAGGTCCTATAAACCAGTGGCTTTGTTGTTGCCAGAGGGAGCTCATCTGATGTGAAGCACTGTCAGTTAAAGGGGCAACCTTGGTAGCCAGTGCTGTGCTAGCCTGAGGTTTGATCTTTCTGAGGCAAGCAATGATGGTAGCCTCACTGTTGACCAAGGTCTTCCATGAGGTGCGAAAGTGGTAAAAGGGTGTGATGAGCTATCCATACAGTCCAGATTGACTAGATGCCATGTGTACGTGTCCCAGAGACTGGAGCAGGCCCAGGACACCTACACATCCCTGGCGGATGGAACCTGTGTGTATATTCAGAAGATAAGTTAAGAGCCTGGCAGAAAGTAAAAGCTGGGCAAACTAAAAAATAACCCGAATTTCGAATGCACTCTCTAAACCACACAAAGCTCCCAAAGGTGTAGGCTTATTGGCTTGAGGTATTTGAGCACAACTTCTGACCAATCTTTGGCTGAACACTAATCTATACAGACATGCAGGGGTTACCTCTAGAAAACAAAATCTTTACAGACATATAATCTTAGAAAATAAAAATAAAAACAAGAAAATCAAAAACAAAACTAAGCAGAAACATCAGTGGTTGTACACTCTGGGAGAAACAGACATCATAGATAGCGTAGGCAAGTTACTAAAGAAACAAAACAAGAACTGCTGGGGATGGGAGGCAAGAGACAGAATCCATAGCTGCTATGTTATCCAAAATATCCAATATCCATCAAAAAATGAAGAGAAATGCAAAGAAACAAGAAACTGTGACCCATACTAAGGGGGTAAAAAAGGCAGTCAGTACAAAATGTCCTCAGATATTGCATTTAATAAAGACTTCAAAGTAGCTATTAATATATTCTAAGAACTAAAGAAATTGTCAAGAACTATGCAGAGTCTGAGAGTTTATTTATAAGCCTTAGCTTATTACTGTTTCATGGATGCTGGCAGAAGACAAAAGTCCTACATCAGAGACAAAGAACTTTATTACTCATGGCAATGACAGCAGCCAGAGCTTTGCCAGAGCTTCTCGTTTGTGTCAGTTCCCCACGCCCTTCAAGCCCCACAGAGGCAATGCAAAGGGCCAAGGATGGATGGATGCCTGCACATGCAGTAGGTTGCTACAAAAGAGGAATCCCGAGCTTGAGGCATTTATTGCTTTTATAGCAAGAGGAAGAAGGCCCAGAGAAAGAACAGGCTTGCTCTGGATAGCTATTAGGTCATTAAATATGAAATGTCTGATTTCAGATCAAAAGTGTAGTTTATTATATCTCAAACAAGAAGCAGTAAAATTAATGAAAGTATGTGCCTAAACTACTGACACAATTTTGCCATCTTAATGGTAGCTTGTTTATGCCAGCAGCGAAGAAGCCCGGAGAGCAAGTGGCAATGAAATTGCAAAAGGCGTTTTCCACAGCTTATTGAGAATTGAGTATTTTTTCTCACAAGAAGTGGTCCAAAGCCGGGAAGAAGTGGTAGTCAGTTGCTGCAAAGTCTGGTGAATATGGTTGATGACAGAGAGTTTCCAAGTCCAGCTTCTGTAGTTTGCGGTTTGAGCAGCATTGTGTGTGAGACACGTGGTCAAGCGTTGTCTTGCAAGAGGATTGGCCTGTCTCTATTGACCAATCTCAGCTGCTTAATCACAAGCATCCTCATCATTTCATCCAGTTGATTGCAGTAGACATCAGCTGTAATGGATTGACCAGGTTTCATGAAGCTGTAGTGGAGAATACCAGTGCTGTACTACCAAACAGACATCATTAGCTTTTTTTGATGAATATTTGGTTTAGGACTGTGTTTTGGCACTTCATCTTTATCCAACCTTTGTGCCAAACGCTTGTGATTGTCAAAAAGAATCCATTTTTCACCACATGTAACAACACTGTGTAGAAATGGTTCATCTTTATGTTGTGACAGCAAAGAAAGGCAAGCTTCCAGATGATTTCTCTTCTGACACTCATTTAATTCATGTGGAACCCACCTATCCAGCTTCTTTACCTTGCTGATTTGTTTCAAATAATCCAACATTGTTGGAATAGTAACATCAAACCTTGCGCTAATTCACAGGTAGGTCGAGATGGATTTGCCTCCACTATAGCTATTAGCTCATCATTATCCACCTTGGTCTCAGGTCACCCACATGGCTCATTTTCAAGATTAAAATCACCAAAATGGAACCACTGACATACTGTGCATTCATTAGCCACATCCGTCCCAAACACTTCGTTGATATTTTGAGCTGTTTGCACTGCATTGTTTCCAAGACAGAACTCATATTCGAAGGTAACACGAAGTTTTGACTTCTCCATGGTTTCACAAAAATTGCTCTAAAAAAATTTTGAAAGATAATCACAAGCCAAAACATGCATTTGAAAGACTAAGGC
>NW_012139969.1:2367337-2369336 GCF_000956105.1 Propithecus coquereli
GAAAATGCTGAGCCAAAGGTATGTGTATTTGAAAGCTTGAGAAATGATGCCAAATATTGTCTTCTGAAACGCTATTTTGGCTTCAGATTTAGGATGGAAGGCCAAATACATTTCTGGGTCTACCACCTTACAAATACTCCCTAACAACAAACAGGATAAGAAATAGGAACACAATACTCCATTTTGCATACACTGAGATATTTTAGGTTGTAATCTAAACCCAAAATATATGAAAAAAGAAGGTAGACAGAAGAAAAGTAAATTGTTTAATGGAAAAGAGTTAATCTAAGTACCTCCAGAGGGACAGATGGATGAGACTCAAACCAAATGACCTTGAGAAACTGGCAGAACTTAAGGAGGCAGAGATGATATGGGGAATAGAGGAATTATTTGAAAGCCTGTGATAGGAACTATTAAACCTCCAAATCCCTCACCCCTGGGGACAGGAGATTTATACTCAGGAGAAACTAAGTCAGAGCAGCTCTGGGCTCAGAGGTGACCGCAGGGGGATTGAGACTGGCAGATACCACATCTTAACCACAAGATCAAGCTTAACATTACTAAGTAAGACGACATCTGATACCAAGCACCCCTCACATGGATGTGTTGAAAAGAGCTCATTACTTCTATGATATTCCTCAAACAAACAAAAAAATAAATCCACAACCTCAATATAATCATGAGAAAATAGAAAAACCAACATTGAGAACAAAATATCCAACCAATACTTTTTGCAAGTGTCAAGGGCATGACAGACAAGGAAAAATGGACAAACTGTCGCAAACTGAGTGAGACATGGCAATTAATGCAACGTGAGATCCAAAAGACTCAAGGGGAACCCTATATAGCTTTCTTGAGCTTCTTCTCTGCATGCTTCTCTTCTCTCCAGTAGCTCCATTTGCTCCACAAATTCCAACTATTCTAGCCCTAAACTCCGATCTGTCTCATTTGAGACTGTTGGGCTATCTGCTGTTCCCCCTGCCTGCTGATAAGCAGGGGACCCTGTGCTGCAGAAAAGTGTCTCCAGACAGAAAGCTGGGGGATAATTTTACAACTCACTTCATTTGTTTTCCCTTAGGGATCAAGGTCCTGTATGTTTTAAAATGTCTAAAAACATTTATTTCACATATTTTGTCCAATTTTCTACCTGTTTACAACAGGAAGGCTAGTCCATTACTGGTTACTCTGTCATAGCTCAAAGTGTAAGTTCCAAGTGCTTTTAAGGTATTATAATATTTACCAGACAATCTCTTTCAAAGAAGTACCTCTCTGTAATACAAATGCTATGTTAAAAATATTTCTAAGCTCTAGTCATTGTAAGAAATATTTATGTATTTTTAACTGTTATATTCATTTGTTTCCTTTGCAGACATTAATATCTACCACACATTCAATAAATGTTCAATGGCTAAATAAATACATAAAAACTAAGAAAACATTTGAGAGGGTAGGGTCTTTGGGGAAAAAAACTAAGAAAACATTTGAGAATGAAAATGTTAATTCTGGGGATATGAAGGACTTTAAAACATGAGCTTATATACTGCATAAAGAAAACTACTGAGGTTGAATTTCTAAAGAGAACTTACTTAGTTTACATGAAAATAAAGACAACACTACACGAAACCAGACAGTCCCAGTTCCTCCATAACATTCTAAGACAAAGTAATACACTTATTAATCAAAAATGATGAGAATGATGTTTGTATGTATGTAAATATAAACACATGTTACGCTACATACTCAAAACTACATATAACAAGCTATTAAACTTCCAAATAAATCCTAAATTATTTTGCTCTAATCTGTAAACATTTTACCCAAGTTATTTGTGGTTTCAAATAAAAGCTACATGCATTCAACACTAAATTTCACAAGAGAAGGCTTCAAGTCTTATTGATGGTCTTGAATTCACATAAGGTTCTTCATTTCTAACTTCATTATAGTATGGACAATCTAGTTGGCTTCTAGTTAAGGTTAATGAAGTACTTGATAGTTGGTG
>NW_012139969.1:2369386-2371534 GCF_000956105.1 Propithecus coquereli
ATGAGGTGCAGCTAAAGTGGTACTTATAGGGAAATTTATAGCTTTAAATATCTAAGAGAAGAAGTGTCGCAAATGAATTACCTAAGCATCTATTATGTCTTGGGTAGAAGACTAAGAAACTAAGAGAAGACACAAGTTACTCAAATCAAGAATGAAAGAGGGGACAATACTACAATACTACTGATCCTACAGATGCTAAAAAGCTACAAGTGAATATTATGAACAAATTTATTCTAACAAATCAGACATCTTAGAGAAAACAGACTTCTTAGAAGAACAAAAATTACCAAATCTATCAAGAAGAAACACAAAATCTGAACAGACGTACAACAAACCAGAGACATTGAATTAATAAATAAAAATTTCCCACAAAGAAAAGTCCAAGCCTATATGGGTTCACTGCTGAATGCTATGCTATCAAATACTTAAAAGGGGAAATAATACTAATATTTCACAAACTTTTTCAGTAAATAGAAGAGGAAAAACACTTCCCAAGTCATTTTGTGAGCTCAGAATTACTCTATCAAAGCAAAAATATCATATCTAAAAAAAAAATACTGCAAATAACCCTCATGATTATAGTAGAAAAATCTTTAAAAAAATATAGCAAGTCAAATTTGGTAACACATTAAAAGAGTTACAAACTACAACCAAGTAGAATTTATCACAGAAATTCAAGACAATTTCACATCCAAAAATCAGTGTAATATATCATATTAAGAAATAAAAAGAACCACCGCTAATTGACATAGAAAGAGCAGACAAAACCAAACACTCATTAGTGATAAAAACTCTCAACAAACTAGGCATAGAAATAAACTTCCTCAACCTGGAAAACCTACAGTAAAACTGTATGTAATGGTGAAAGAGTAAATGTTTTCACGCTAAGATTGGAAACAAGACAAGGATGTTATTAGCACTCATTCATTAGTACTGGAAGTCCTAGCAAGTACAAAAAACCAAGAAAAAGGGAATAATGATGGGAAAAGGAAGAAGTAACATTATTTTCATTTGTGAATGGCACAATTATCTACACAGAAAACTTTCATGAATCTACTTAAAAAAGAAACCTCCTAAAACTAATAAATAAGGTTAGCAAGGTCAGAGGATATAAAAATCAACTATATTTCTATATTCTAGGAATGAACAATCCAAAAATGAAATTAAGAAAGCAACTGCATTCATAATAGCATTAAAAAGAACAAAAATACTCAGGAATAAATTTTAAAATACTTAGGAATAAATTTAACAAAGTAAGTGTAAGATTTATATACTGAAAACTATAACACATTGCTGAGAGAAATTAAAGATCTAAACAGAGAGACATTCCACGTTCATAGATTAGAAAACTCAATGTTGTTAACAGGGCAACTATTAATATGTTAAAAGAAATGCAGAAGACCCAGAATAGTCAAAAACAATTATGAAAAAGAAAAATAAAGTTGGAGGATCTACAGTACCTATTTTCAAAATTTACTGTAAAGTTACCATAATACTGATGCCTATTATTGACACATGAATAAGCGTATAGATCAATAAAAGAGAATTGAGGGTCTAGAAACAAGACCCTACATTTGTGGTCAACTAGTTTTAGGCCAAGGCGTCAAGAAATTTCAGTCTTTTCAACAACTGGTGCTAGGACAACTATATATCTATATGCAAAGTAATGAATGCAGATCTTTATCTCACACCATGTATAAAATTTAACAAAATGGCTCATAGACTTAATGTAAGAACTAAAGTTCTAGAAGAAAATATAAGAGACAATGTTCATGCCTTGGGTTAGCAAAGAGTTCTTAAACATGACACCAAAAGCACAAGACATAAATGGGGGGGGGACCCTGATAAATTGGTTTCTATTAAAAATAAAAATTCCTGCACTTAAAAAAAATCCCCAACTAAGTAAATGAAAAGATACGCAATCAGCTGGCAGAAAATAGTTCCAAATCATGTATCTGATAAAGGACATAATATATAATGAACGTTTACAACTCAATAAGAAAACAACCCAAGTAAAAGGCCAAAATCCTTGAATAGTCATTTAATCGAAGAAAACACACAAATGGCTAATAAGAAAATGAAAACATGCTCGATATCATTAGTCATTAGGAAAATGTAAAATTAAAAGCACAATGACATATTACTACA
>NW_012139969.1:2385359-2402148 GCF_000956105.1 Propithecus coquereli
AAAAAAAAAAAATGACTTAGTAAAAGCACCTGGCATTTCAGATAGCATCTATAAGGCAATGTCATCGGAATACCAGTAGGCCAGAGATAAGCTACTTTCATAACCGCCACTGGAGAGTCAATCAAAATTGCTACAGTTGCTTGTCCCATTCTGGAATTATCATAAAAAATATATGTATGAATGTTCATGTATTTCAGCATTCATCCTCAAAATTTCCCTACTGGGTCCTACTCCACGATTCTGATAGAGAAGTTCATTTTCCCCCACTGGAAGCAACTCAAAGAAAGCAATAAAAAAACCATGAGAAGCACAGCAAAACAATGAGAGCCCAATAAAACAACTGTTTCTTCAGATTAAAGACATTCAAATGAAGCATTTACACTCAATGGAGAAACAACAATTATACTAAGCTATTAATCATAGCACTTTATTAAAAATAAAAACACTAACAGAATGGGAGAAGAGCGGCATACTATTTGCTCCGGAGAGTAATCTGTCATGTAAAGGAGCCATTGAAAAACATGTGGCAGTTACAATGAGTTCGGGCTGTCTACTAGTTGTTCCCAATGGTGTCCCTCACAGATCAGTCATATTTCATGGAAGCTCATAGGTGAGAAGCATAAGACACAGATTTCTTCCTCCCTTCCCAAACTAATAAAATTCATCATTATTTCCAAATTTAAAATCTAACGATACTGAATTAAAGAAAACTACAGCAGAGGAATAATGCTACACACTGGTGATTGCTTAGGATTAGAATTCTCTTATACTGCCACAATCTAATTTATAAACATCTACTCTCAGGAGACTCATACAAAGAAACAGCTAAAGTCCCACTGCCTATGCCCCACCCTATTCTGCTGGATGCCCCACAATGGCTGTCATGGAAGTTAGTGTGAAAATTTTAAGATTTTTACAGAGTCTATAGGTCCAAAGTATAGGTAAGAAAGAAGCTTTGGAAAACAGAGTCAGATTTTAGTTTAAAATAAGAAATAATTTTTTTAACAAAAAGTTCTACTAAACAGTAGAACTGGATGTCTTATGAGAAAGAATGCTCCATCACTGGAAAATGGTAAGGATTACTGTAAAGACAATCACTATACATGTAAAATTTATTAAAAAATTCTATGATTTTCGGAAACAGAAAAAAATATTTAATACATCTCAGGGATTGCACGTTTAGCATATCACCTATTCGAAATGGCACAAACTTCCCTGCAATGTACTTATTTAAAAGAAAAATACCTTATAATCAAATTGTTTTGGTAAATTCTGACATGAATTTTAAGAACCTGACAGACATGCTACTTTCACTCAAGGTTTATGTAACAGAAGCAATGATTTATTTGATGGCTACTTTTGATCTGCAAATAATCTTCCGTAGTAATCCACATTATTTAACTTCTAGAAGAAGAAATTAGAATGTTTAGTTAACATGCAAATGACTCACGTATCATGAATCTCCTTGAAATTTTCATACATATTCAGGTAACTTTATTGATGACAGTAAAATGAGAAGCCTTCATCTATTAGTTCTGAAACTAGTGGCTCACGCCTGTAACCCTAGCACTCTCGTAGGCCAAGGTGGGAGGATTGCTTGAGATCAGGAGTTTGAGACCAGCCTGGGCAAGAGCAAGAGCAAGGCCCATTTCTACAAAAAATAGAAAAATTAGCCGGGCATGGTGGCACATGCCTGTAGTCCCAGCTACTTGGGAGGCTGAGGCAGAAGGATCACTTGAGTGCAGGAGTTTGAGGTTGCAGTGAGCTATGATGATGCCACCATACTCTAGCCAGAGTGACGGAGTGAAACGAAATTATTTGCCATTTCCTGGATATTCATCGATATTAATTCCAAAAGCAGGATTAAAGCAGATACATTCAAGATCACTTACTCATATTTATTAATAAATAAAATCCATACAAATATTTATAAGAAGCCAATAACGATGCATTCATAAATTAAAGGTAGGAATTAAACTAAATAAAAACACAATTACTTACTATTATTTATTGAAATGGTACATGCTGGGCAATGCTGGGACTTATAAAGATAGATGACACAAATGACATAAATGATAAAAGACACAAATACTTTTCCCAGTGATTTTACTGTTTAGTAGGGAAGAAATCGTATGCATCAAATGACTACATTATATATAAACAGAAAATACTAAAAGAAGGTCAAATAAATGTAAAATGGGATTAAAAGTAAGAGTTTTCTTTCTGCCAGAAGACTGCCAAGAGCTGAGGTGGCATTTAAAACTGGACCTTGAACAATATACAGGATTTAGTCCTGGTAGAAGGTAGTGATCTTATGAACAAAACAACTTAAGCAATAAAGTGTAAGGTGAGTGTGGAACTGAAGTTAATTGAGTTTGGTGTGGTAGAAGCTAGCTAGGTTCATATCCCAGCTCTAACAGACATATTAGCTATGTGATCCCGTGCAGGTTACTTAATGTTTTTAAGCTTCAGTTTTCTTAAGTATATACACAAATAATAACAGCATTTACTTTACTGTGTTGATACAGGATTAAAAGAGAATATATTTAAAGCATTAATCATGTTTCCTGGCACAGAGTACTAAGTGCTCAATTAATATTAACTATTAATTATTAATAGTAACAAATCTGTTCATTAATTGAAAGTGGGTAAGATTGGATCAAGGTGGACTGAGCACACATGCCTACCTTCCCTTCCAACCAAAATCTCTTGAAATTACAGTAACAACTACTTGTATAAGAAAGGATACCATAAAGGATACCATCCTTAAAAATTAAAACACTGAAGTACTCTTAAAAGACAGAAAGTGGTTTGGTGAAAACAAAAGAATAGAGAAAATCTACAGCTAAATCTGGCAGAGGAGAAAACAGTTTTCAGAAGAGCACATAAGCAAAACCAGAAATGTTCCACAAAGCAAAAGACATGAGAAAGCACATGAGTGACTACAGAAATACCTGAGCAATTGCAATACCTGAGCCAGAGAACATTTCCTCTTCTGCTCATACTGAACCACGTTAGCCTAGTTTTACTCTAGGGCTAAAACCTTAAACCTTCTTCCCCAAAAAGAGTACTTATGACAAACTTCTATGAATAGACTTGTCCATAGGTCAACGACAGGTAAATAGGGATAATCAAAGATAAATACTTTCCAATCCTACAAAGTAAAAAAATTTTTTAAAAAGGCAACTACGTATGCAAAGCTAAACCATCAGGAATTAACACAATGAAAGGGAGGCACAAAGCTCAATAGGAGAAATAATAATAAAGGAAACAGAGCAAATAAGCAAACAGAAGAAAACTTTAACGGACATCAAAGATTAGAATACCATAAAACAAGACTAAACCATTTTTTTAAAAAAAATCTTTTAGAGATCTTGGAAATTAAAAATATAGGCAGGAGAGAAGTCTGGTTTCAGTCCTGACATGTAAAAAGCTTAAAAGTCACTGTTCTCAACGTTGCAAGAAAAAATCGGACAAACTGAACACGAATGGCTTCTCGTGGACTCATCAGAGAATTCCGGCTGCAGGGCACAACACTGCCACGCCAAAACCTGGAGAGAGGCACATAGCAACCGAGACATGTTTACGTGAAGCAGAAGCCACTGGAGCCATAAACTGGGAGGAACACTTAAAAGGTAAGTTTGATGGACTGCTCAAGGTTGAGTGTGGACTAGTGTGAAAATGAGAAAATCCTGGGGGTATAGTCTTAGGGGTGACCCTGTATTTCTGGGAGCATCCCCTCTAGGAACTCCACCAGGTTCTCACCCTGAGGCTACAAAAGGTTCTCTCCTGTACCTGGGAGGCAGAGGGAAAGAATAACCACTGAAACAGTCCCAGACCCTTTTCTAGAGCACAATTCTTAAACCTAACCTGAGCTACAGGAAAGGAATTCTTTGCCCCTCCAACTTCCTCCAGCTTTCCTGTTTCATTGAAGGTGGGTGGAGGGGAACACAGCAACCCACTGTCAACCCCTGTCAAGAGAGGACAGGGATTCAAGGAAATAAGTTGGGAACACTATAGGTGAGGAAGGGAGTAGGAGGCAGGGGGGAAAAAAGCTATACCACTGGAAAAACGCTTGTTAAAGTCACAGCCAGGTGACACAGGCCCGCTAAAAACCCGAGACTTAATCAAAGACTATAAGAATGTTCCTCTTCCTCACATCTTAACACCACATAAACAGGGCTCAAGTGTAATTACAGCTGAAAGGGCTGCAAGAAAAAAGACTCTCTGAGAAGTGATACATAGGAAAATGTAGGGACAAATAAAAAACAAGTACACTAAAGAAACTTGAGTCTCTGGTACTATAGCTATAACAAATGTTAAACACAACCCTACAACCCAGCTTCTAGCTGGATTAAAATAAATCCTCACACTAAAGGCCTATGTATTTCAGTTCCTATTAACCAATACAAGATGCCTAGGTTTCAACAAGAAATTACAAAGCATGGCAAAAGGCAAGAAAAAACTCAGGCTCAAGAAACAAAACCACCATCATAACAAGACACAGATATGACACAGATGTTGGAATCACCGGACAGGGAATTTAAAATAACTACAACTGATATGTTAAGAGCTCTAATGAAAAAAGCGGGTAACATGCAAGGAGAAATCAGTAAGCAGAGAGACACACTGTAAGAAAGAACCAAAGGAAACATAATATCACCCTAATACCAAAACCAGATGAAGACATTACCAGAAAACTACACACCAATATATCTCACTAACATAGAAGTAAAAATCCTTAAGAAAATATTAGCAAATGATTGAATAAATAAACAAATGGGAGAGAATGGACAAATCTCCGGTGTAGAAGAACTCCAAATAGTCTGTGTAGATACTTAGCCCACAAGGAGGTAGAGCATAACCCCTCAATCCTTAAGTGTGGACTGTGTATAATAACTTCTTTCCAAAGTGTACAGCATGGAAAGCGTGAAAGAAGAGTAACCTTACAGTGGAGAAACCTGATAAACACTACTTTAGCCAGGTGATCAGATTAATATTAACAGTGATAAGTCATGTTGACAGTACATACTTCTGATATGATGGAATGAGAATGGCACTTTACCTGTGGTTTTCCTCCCAAAAACCCATATCCCCAATCTAATCATAAGAAAAACATCAGATGAATTCTAACTGAGTAATATTCCACAAAATACCTCACCAGTGCTCCTTGAAACTGCTAAGATGAACAAAAACAAGGGAAGTCTGAGAAGCTGTCACAGCCAAGAGGAGCCTAATGAGACATGATGACTAACTAAATGTAGTGTGGTGTCCTGTATAGGATCCTGAAACAGAAAAAGGACCTGAGATAAAAGATAGGGGTATCTGAATATAGTATAGACGTTAATAAAAAATATATCAATGTTGGTTAACCAACTGTGACAAATGTATCACGCATGATATCAACAGTAGGGGAAATGGTACAGGATATATGGGAGCTCTCTGTATTATCTTCAAACCTAAAACTATGCTAAAATAAAGTTTATTAAAATTACCGGCAGAAAAACACATTGAGCTCAAAAAAAGATAAAATCGGTAGACTAGAAAGTAATTCTAGGGGTTTTCCCAGAATGTAACACTCAAGGACAAGAGGTGCATGTAAAGGAAAAGTCTAAGAGGAAATAACAAAAGCAGCAGCAAAAGCAATAAACAGGCTGGGTGGTGGCTCACGCCTGTATCCTAGCACTCTGGGAGGCCGAAGTGGGAGGACTGCTTGAGGCCAGGAGTTTGAGACCAGCCTGAGCAAGAGCAAGACCCTGTCTCTACTACAAATAGAAAATTAGCCTGATGTGGTGTCCCATGCTTATAGTTCCAGCTACTTGGGAGGCTGAGGCAGGAGGGTCACTTAAGCCCAGGAGTTTGAGCTTGCTGTGAACTATGATGATGCCACTGCACTCTAGAGTGGGTGAAATCCTATCTCAAAAAAAAAAAAAAAAAAAAGAGCAATAAATAGATAACATCATAAGATTTTTCTGAACCTAAATAATGCAAATCTTTAAATTTAAAGAAACCACTCAATGATCAAAAATATGAATTGGAGGTGAAGGGAGAAAGAAATTCATGCCATGAAATTTCAAAATTCAAAGGATAAAGATAAAAATCCCAAAAGCTTTCAGAGAAGAAAGTAGGCTACCTAAAATCAACAGATGGACAAGCAACTGATTCCTAATTGTATACTAAAAGACAATGAAAGTTTATATGAGGACAAGTAATATATTTTCAGACACGCAAAATCTTGAAAATTTACGTCTCTACACCCTTTCTGAGAAATTTACTATAAAATATAATCAAGCAAAATAAATTACAAACAATGAATCCAAGAAAGTAGAAACTGTACCCCAGAGAATACAGTTTAGGGGAAGGTACAGTATATGAGCAACAAGGCAGTGAGAGCATGATGAAGTTTTTTAATTGTTTGGTGAGGGGGAAAAGATCATGATTAACCTTAAATGCTGCTAGAAAAAAATATGGCTAAATGTGTATGTCAAATTTTTAAGGGTAGACATTTGATAAATAGAAAAAAAACTGAGATGGCAGAACACATAAGGACAATAAGTATAAAGTTGTCTACAGTCTTAAAATAAAAGGACATCGAAAGTTTGAGAATGAAAGAATAGAAAATATGTATCAGACAATGCTATTAAAAAGAAAGCAGGTGTAGTAATAGCAATATCAGAAAAACGGAGTTGAAAGCAACAGAAATGAACTAGGACGAAATGAATGTTTCTTGCTGATAAAACAAACATCATGTTTTCTTGATTCTAAGATGCACTTTTTTACGTTTTAACATCTCTGAAATCAAGTTGCATTTTATAATCTAATGTCTTAGATTTGATGAAACACAGTACTCTACCAGGAAGATAGGTCGTGACTCCTAATGCAGTAACAGCATAGCTTCTGAATATATAAGGCAGTAATAGTTAGAAATTCAAGAACTGAACAAATCTGCAATCATACTTTCTTAGACATATAATTTCTTAGAAAATGACAGATTAGGCAGAAAAAAATTAGGTAAGGCTTTAATGAATTTTAAGAACACGAGCTTAATCTAATAGTTTTATTTACGAACTGTAGTGTCCAAACCTAACACAAAGAAGGCACTTTGAGCCTTCTTACTTACACTCCTGAAATGTCATCCTATTTCCATCTAGAACCGTCACCAAAAAAACTGACCATGCATTAGATCACAAAAAGAATCTCAAATTCCAATGAATGGAAAATGTAGGGTTACCTGAAAGAAGAAAATTACAGGTTTGAGGAGCATAAAGGTTTCAAATAATTGATACGCAGGGACGGGAGAGGAAGCAGACCAGGAAAACCTAATAGGATTTCCCAGCAGTCTGAGGCTCAACTGAAGTTGGTGCCTATCAATTCGGTACTTAGTCTCCCTGGTTGTGAGAGAATAACATACTCCAAAATGAAATTCCAAGCTACTCAAATACCTGCACTGTCCATCAGTACAGTTGTTAAATAACTAGGAAACTGGTTAGGGACAAATTCAATGTGAACATAAACTCACAAAAATAGCCAAGGCTACAAATTTTGTAGCCTTTAGAAGCAACTACAATTAATTTCAACGCAAGGGAGTAAGTGCTACATGTGAATAATCCCAGAGACTTTAGAGCTCCTCCTCTGAGGAACTAAGTCTCAAAGGTAAAGAAGAACTAATTTGATAGGAACACACTCTATTGGGAGTTTTTAGTATGTATGTGTTCTGATAAGCTGCCCTTGCAGTGAACTGCTGGTTTCAACAAATGACTTATGTAAACAATTGAAGGAAGTTATAAAATAAAACGAACACAAAATACTCCTCCCATTCTTGTGTGCAGGAGAGATGTTTCAATTTTAAGGAAGTCATCTGACTTTTTCCTGACATCAAAGCACTCATTAAAAAAGGTGTGCCAGACGTTAATGACGCACCTACCACAGCGGTGAGCCTGGGAAAAAGACAGCCTTCTCTCCTTTCATCCCACACCAACGAGCTGTCTCCTTAATAAGATTCCAACATCACAGAGGAAAGGAGGAAGACAAAATGTGCAAACGTATTTCTGCTCATTACCAATTTAGTCCAGTAAAAAGGAAAAACTGCCTGTGTTTCAATGTGCTTAATGATTTACATTAACTCTAATCATAACCAATTTTCCAAGATGTAGTCAAGAGAAATAGCGTTAGCATTTTTAAAGATTCAGAAGCCCACATTCTAGCAGTTTTTATTTCCCCCAATTATATAAAAGCAAGAGAATTCAAACAGTCTCTAATTAAGATCTTTTACAAACTACTTTAAAAGAAACTACAACTACTCAAATTTGTAAGAGTGTAAACTGAAGAGGAACTCTAAAAATTAGGAGAAAATCATCACCAAACTGGAATCCAGCTAAAAAGTCTCTCACATTCATTTTATCATCTGAGGTATACAATCATCAGGTACATGCTGTAAAAGGGGAAATACAGACAATAATCCTGGTGTTAAACAAAGGTTGCTTTTAAAAATATGCATACAGCTAAAATATTAGGACAATAGTATAGTAGTTATGAGGCAGTAGTAACACTTAAAATGCTAACACCAAAGAAAAACATTTCTCAAAATGCATATCAAATTATACTATACTTTTTTGTTTCTGGTGGTCTCTTAAGCATGCATCGATTGGGAGATAGTTTCCATGCCAACACTATAACCTAAAATGAAAAACACAATGTTCCAGCACTGAAACTATATGAAATCAAGTCTATAAGCAGCAGATTGTCAGTGATGTCTTTCAGACCCAAATGATATTCTGCCAACTATGACATTATTGTATAATTTAGTGTTTTTCAAATATAACTACCAATTAAAAGATACTCAGACATACTATCTTCCTTCTGGTGTTTTAGCACTGCATAATAGATTCTCTCTTTACAACAAAATAATAGCCTCAAATTCAAATTCAAGCTTGTTCTCTGATAATTCTAAATCCATCTTTGAGTCCAGAAAGGTCACTAGCAGGACTTCTATTTAACTACCAACACCAAGAATTATTGAGGCACCAAGTTATTATCTGGACCTCACAAGTTCTGATCTTAAAATTCATGAGTTTTGGCAAAGACGAAATTCATGTTCGACATTAAACTATTCATACTTTAATTATACACCTATCTCTCCAAAGTCTACCTCTCCAAAGCTGTCTAAAAACAGAGAATTCATTAAAGCATAACTCAACAGTAAAGGGATAAACTTTCTTAACCTAAGTAGTATCCCTTTATGTTTATTTAGTGTAAAATTTCAATCTTTTCCTCTCCGTTATCCTAAATATCCAATAAATCATAAATCTTATTTTCTTTTATAGGAACATCTATCCAACACTTAATAAATATTTATCATGTATAAGCCTTTACGGGATAAAAAAAAAGTCTCTCTTTCCATTGCTACCACCTAGTTGAGGGCCTTATATATCACATCTGATTTGGTACAAAATCCTCCTAACTGGTATCAAAGATTTCATATTTTCCTCTCTGAAATCATTTGACACACCTTAATACATTAATCCTCTTAAAGTGCTACTTGTTTCCGTACATACCCTAAAATTGCTGGGGTCTTCCAACTGCTCAACAAATTCCAACCCTCTGACTTGGTATTAAGTAATCTGGTCTGTACACACTTTCCCAGATTTACATTCCTGTACTCATACTTCTCTAAACACTGATAAACTGAAACTGCTTGCTGTTCTCCAAGTGCACTTTGAGCCTTCTTACTTACACACCTGAAATGTCATCCTTTTTCCATCTTCTTATAATGTCACTAATCTAAAATCTCACCCATCCTTCTAGGCTCAGCTTAAATGCCATGTTCTTCAAAAAGCCTTCCTTACCTGTCAAACCTGGCAGAAATTATTTCTTCCCATTTAAAATCAGAGTAGCACTTTGCCATTCAGGATAGCCTGCATTGCAACTATTTAGATGCATAGCCTCTCTCCTGGCATCGTGTAGAACTTTCCAGATTCAATAAATTGGTGACAACTGGGGTGACCATGGAATATACCGTCCACACTCAGATACTTCTGAGAATGAAAGAAGGCACTTTTGGTAATTATGCTGGGATGAACTCACATTGTTTCAGGCACACTCAAAATATGGTCATCCTAGCAAAATGATACACTTGACCAACCCTGTCAATACGTTAAGTATAATCACAATACTGACTTCAAAGACTGAATTTTAAATTAAGAGAATGTAAATGAAAAAAAGAGAGAACATAAATGATTTTTGTCTTGAAAATATTTAACTTGCTAAAGTGGTACAGTGAATTTTGAAATTGGAAACCTAGGTATCAGCCCTGACTTTGATACTAACTAGTTATTTTAAGGCAAGTCACTTAACTGAGTCTCCAGCTCAGCTAAACCAAATAGCCAGATCTTTAAGGTCTAGACTTTCTCTGATTTCAAATCATGCTCCCTAAAAGCCTATATAGTAGGGTCTCTGCCAGATAACTGTGAATTTCCATTTACACAGTACATGTACTTAATAAAATACTTGGTTTAACAAAACAAATTTATGTTAATAATTTAATAAAATATACTTAAATACATTAGCAACTGTATGACATGATTCATCTTCCAGGAAAAAATGCTGTACTAACCAACATTTGGAGATAGTCACCAAATAATCTTAACCTATTTTTTTCTCTCACATCATTTTGTTTCAAGAAAAAAAAAAAAGTCAAAAACTTTGAAACTACCTTGAACAAAGCAGAAATCAATAGGTATATATTTAAATATTCCAAGTTTAACTTCTAAGAGATTTTATTTGTCTTTGCAAAAATTTACAATACATTATTTGTCCTTTCCTCCCCATCTTCAGACTCTCCCAACCCCCTTCCTCAGATATAACCACCATTAACAGACTATCGTGTAGACCTGTAGAACTTTCTTCCACATACAAGCACTTACATTCTTTTCTCTCATTTTTTCCACAAATGATATCAGATTCCACGTCATTTTCTGCAACTTGCTTTATTAATAATATAACTTGACTATTCTTCCACACATAGATCTACCTTATTCTTTTTAACAGCTACTTAAGTATTTCATTGTATTCATGTATTTAACTATCCCCATTATTGGTTGTATTGATTAGGCTATAACCAGATTGAGGCTAGTCTAATATATAAATCTTTAAATACTTGGTAAATATATCTGTGAGATAAATTATTATAAATAGGATTGTTTAAAAAAAGGGTCGATGAATTCTAAATTTTTAAGATGCATTTCAAAAAAATTTACACTGCTATTAAGAACTCAAAAACACAAGTTTCCTCATACTCTAGTCTGATGAGGCTAGAGCAGTTAAAAAAAAATGAGATAAACTTCTAAATACTGCCATGTCCACAAAGTACTGTTTTAAAAAGTCACAGAAAAACATGTTTTCACTTTTGCAAATAAAATGTCTATACGTGAATGTGAGTATATGCATACGTAAGTATAAAACACACATATAGGTTCCTTTTCATTTATTTATTTTTTTAGTTTTCATGTCTCTTTAATCCCATTCCATCTAGAATATTTCCTTTGCTTCGCTCTTTTTTTGTTTGTTTTATAAAAATTTTTCCTTTAAATTCTTGAGGTCTCAACTTTAATATCACTGCTTCAGAAAGACCCTGTCTACCGTATTTAAAGTAACTCCCATTCTATCCCTAATAATTCTTTATCAGAGCATTCTTTTCATTTCCTGTAAGTAGACATAAAAGCTGTAATTATTTTATTTATTCATTTACTTGCTTATGTCTGTCTCCGCTAATAGAATCTGAGCACTGTAACAGCAGAAGATCATGTTTGCTTGTTAGCTATTTCATCCCTACCACTTAGCACAATGAATATAGAATTGTACATACCATACAGAATTTTGCTCAACAGACTTTTACTGAAGGAATATACAGATCATGTTTGTTGACAAAGGTTATCTCTAGAAAGTGAGATTAGGGGAAGGGTTAAAAAAGTAAATTTACTTTTGCTTCAGGCAATTAAGCATTTTTGATAATGAACATGTGTTATGTTTATTTTAAAATATTTTAGTGCAATTTTAGTTTTAACCAGGCCATTTCAGATGCCTGGCAATCTGGTCATATAAAGATTATTTTCTTGTTTTGCAAATTTAAATGATTTAACTGAATATTATATGGACTTCTGCAGTCTATTTTTTAAAAAAATCTTCAAACTTCATGAAATTAACCTTTTATCTTCATTTTAATTTAATTTAATGCTGACTATTGAATTCCCATGGGTGCTTTGCCTTTTTATGTTCTTTCAAATTACTATTACCCTAAAGTCACAGAGTACTTAAAATTTATAAAAATGCTTTACATATATTACCCTATTTACTCCTCATAGGTGTGCTGTGCAGAGATCATTGTTCACACTTACAGGTAAAGAAAATGATGCCCAGAGAGGTTAATCACCTCATCCACAGTGGGACTGGGACATGAATCCAATACTTCAGAATTTTTAGCACAAGGTTTGTTTCGTTATACACATTATGGCAGGTAACATAAAATTATTAACTGGAAATGCCTCAATATACTTGTAAACAATAAATCTATTTCAACATTTCAATACCTAGACAGAAAGAGATGTGTCTGAAACACACCTTATGTTGAATGTATGTATTTCTGAAACAACTGCAAAAATGGATATTTGGATGATAAGGGACCTAAAAGATCACTGAATTTAATTCCTTCATTTTACAGAAAATAAAAAATTGCAGAATTTCACTACATGATCCAATCATTCAGTAAGTTACTAGCAGGCATGAACTAGCACCCAGGCATTGACTGGTTAGATGCATTTTCAATCTTAGAAAGTTCCTAGACATGGAATTCATGATTAAGTCAAATTACACCACAGTTATCACGAGTAAAACTTTTCCTAAAGTTATAATTACTGCCATAAAAAAGCAAAATAACTGACTAGAATTTATCCTAATACCAACACCAACTATTGTACATTCTAGTACTTTAGATTTAAAATATTCCACTAATGACTAATAATTTCTTCCTGCTATCTAGCCAACTTTAATCATGCCAGGCCATTAGTCACTTATTCCATAACTTTATTATTCAATACTAACCTCAGATACTATATGGAATGTTTGACAAATGTTTCTGTCAAAAAAGGGGTGGGGAATGCTCAATATGTATCCTTATCTATCACGGCCATAATATCCTAGAAGTAATTTAATGAGTTGGTGAAGTATGAATTTCCTTTACTAAAAACAAGTTCATGTTACTCCCTTTTCACCAACACTTCTTCCCTTCCGGGAAGTAAAAAGATTACCAATTATCAGACTTGGTATGAAAGGAAATAAAGAGAAAAATCATATTTGTGTTTTTACATTTTAGTCTTACATAATAACTTTGCAATCTATTTTTAAATTCACACTGACAGGAAGAAAGGCCAATAAAAAGTTAATGGACAAAAACAGATATTTTACCTTAATTCCTACTACTCTTAACATATCTACAATAATTTATATGCCAATGCTTTTTTTGAAAATATCATTCAATAGATGACTATAAAAAACAAAGGATTTTAGCATAAATGACAGGAAATATTAATTTGAAATGGCAGCAAATAAAACTAATACTGTTTTATGTCCAGTTAAATATTTTAAAAGACGCGAGATCTTCTAAAATCAAAGGAGTTGCCATTACTGAAAATGCATCAAAATGAAGTTAAGTATTAAAAGCTGTATTTTAAATGTTTTGATTAAGAAGGCAAGTTCAAAACAAAACTCAAATTCTACTTCCCAATTTGGTCAGAAATTCTGTTTTCTGCTGATGTTGTAAAAATGTTTTATACATTTTAACTATAATTATGAAATTTCATTTAATCTTCAAAGGTGATAATTAACTTAATTATCACAGGTCAATTGTGGGTGCTCGAAAGCACCTTCTTGCAGCCAAGCACTAGCAGGCAGGCTGGCGGCCAGTATACACAGCCACACGCTTCAGGCAGGAATCGAAAGACGACTCCTGCAGAAAAAGACTTCATGTCAAACACACTCAGTTCAACACTTTCAGCATTGTTTTTAAATAAGGTACACGAAGATAAGCACCATCTCAACCATTTATACTGTTGGAGTTAGATTTTAAAGGTAATCCTAAACACAAATATACTGAAGTCCCTTTGTTTAATTCCAAGTAAATAAAAACGAGAGAACCAAAAGTTTACTAAGAAAAGTCACTGTCACTAGTAAAAAGAAATAAGCCTATTTACCTCACTGATTCTGCTGGTGCCTTATTTAATAATTGTACCTAGGCATTGTGCTAAGATGGAAAAGTGTTATGCTTCTACTAAAACCATTTCCAATAAGTGGGGAAGGATATAATCACAGACAAACACAGGAAGAAAAAAGCAGTTCTAATATTTTATGCCTTTTTATAACAGTAATATCAAGTATTTTTTAAAAAAAAACAGCACATAAAAATCCTATGTATATGCTATTTTAGTGAAAAGCCAGAGTAGGTGCCATCTTTGCCAATTAGCTCCTCTGGCCAAACAATAGATGTCAGAGAAATTCCTTCTGGAACCACACCAGAACCTGACCATATTTGACTTAGATAAAAGTGTCTAAAGTGGTATCTTTTTCACGTATTCTTGAGAAATGCTCAAAATGAAAAATGCTTTAGTTTCTAAAAACAAATAAATAATGCATCCAATGGGTACCCTTATCAATTTAACACAAAACTGTTATACAACAATTCAACTTTTAGTTAATTCAGTATGAGAAAACAATCATACAGAAGAGTTCAACACAGCATTGTTCAAATGGCAAATAACAGGAGAAAAATTTAAATGTTAACCAGTATGAAATCAGTTATATAAAGTATTAATACATATATAAATAATGTTGATGCAGATCTGTATTTGTTAACATAGAAAGATGTGTACAGCATGCTGTTGCAAGAAATCAAGGTTATAAAACCATATACGTATCTGTAAGTGTTCATATACACTACGCTTAGGTGGTAGGAATTGGGATATGTGCCAGTTATCAATTTACTGTTCTCAGCTCCAAATTCAGATTTCATTGCTTGCTCTGCAAAAAATGGAGCCAGGCCCTTTATATATTTTTCCTCTGCCAGCTAGCACATGTATTAAACTTCTTCAGTACCGGGTGCTGAAGATATGTTACAGAAGAAAGGAGTTTCCTTCCCAGTTCCAGTGTGCTGCCTTGGCTGGCTCCCATACTTATCAGCTTCCCCCAACACCTGACCCCTTGGGTAGTTTTGTAGCAGCATACCTCCAGTGACACACTTCTCTGTGAACAGATTTCCCAGCATCCTAGAGAGTGAATTCTGAGCAATTTTAGACAGCAAAGCACCACATCAACTTCTCTGCCATCCAGTAAACATCCTCTCCAACAGGGTCTGGATCTCAGCCCTAAGAGGGGGCCTCTTCCTGGGCACTCTATTTTAGACCTAGGAGTTGTAGTTCCTTATATCTCCCATTCTTATATTTTTTACAGTACTCTTTACTTCTTACTAGCCAAACCCTTGTTACTCCAGTCCCACTGTAGTTAATAATTCTTTATATTATACTTTTCCTGCTCATATCATAGTGTGGTTTCCCCTGATTTTATAAACAGGGTGAATTTTTCTTTACACTTTTTAAAGCTGTCTGAATTTTTAAATAATAAGCACTTTTTTGAGTGACCATCAGAAAAGGGAAGTTAATTTTATTTTGGAAAAACTGAAGAAAATTTCAATGTAAAATAATCACTACTTTAAGAAGTTTTTCTTTTTAGGGCAGAAATATATTTGTGAGATTAAAATGACTGAACCCTAAAAAGCATTCATTTGTGTAAGATTCTATAATTTTTTAGTTTTTCTTAGTACAAGTTTCTTTCCAATATTATCCAAAATTGTATTTCCAGGTAATTTTATTCAACTGAAGTCATTTAGACTGCTATTCTTTTTCTCTTAGTTATGCCACACCTTGGCCTTTACAAACAGGTTATCAATCATGAGGTATCCTGGACTGACAGGTATGAATTCCTCAAACACATAGCCTTCTTCATCTTAACTATTTCAGTCCCTCTTACCATGTTCAAGGATTATCAGTTGGGCTCCAGCTTGTGCATTTCCAACATCATTCTCAGCAATGCACTGATAGAACCCTTCATCTGATTTCACCAGACCCAAAACTTGAAGATTATGTTCCTTCTGAGGAAGAAAAACATAAATAAAATTTTATGATTCAATTGGTAAGTATTAGTTCAAAATCTCAAAGATATGTTCTTTTTAGAGAGGAAAAACAATTATAATATTATGATTCAATTATTGAATATTATCTATATGCCTGTTAATTTAATTTTATATTAAATTATCATCAAGGTACTGACTTAACTAACTAGACTAGTACATACAGTTATTAACAATGAAGATTTTAACATCTATGGAAAGTCATACCTCATTGTTTGTAAACTTACACCTTTGCTTGGAAAAACATCTGGCATGTAATACCAAGTGACCATATGAAAGTCTGAATTTGTGGTATTGTTTTTCTAAGATTATCTGTAATATCAATAGTTCTAATAGATTAGACTACAGTAAGTTAAATGAAGCCATATACATATGAACTTTCCTTAAACTATAAAGTACTATATGAACATCAACTATTGTTACTGGTACAATAAATATGATTTTAAAATTTTAAAAATAGTGTACATATATTGATAACAGAATAAAAATGCTAATTTAACCATAACAGATCCCTTTATAATGTTAAATACTTGTGAATTGCTTTTTATTAAATGATTA